>NW_024412391.1:9951008-9998289 GCF_014898765.1 Herpailurus yagouaroundi | reverse complement strand
TTACCCTTTTAGGGATGAATGAAAATAATACATGTTTGGTTGTAAAAGAATCCACAAAGTATACAATCTGAATACACATTGTGTATCTCCATCCAGATCAAGCTTTAGATAATTTACAAGTTCATATGTGCTCTTTCTCAGTCTTTTTATACCCTTCCCACCAACTAGTTAGTAACCAATACCCTGACTTCTATTACCATAGATTCAATTTGTTTGAAATTGAACTTCATACGAACCATACTAGATGACTCTTCTGTCTCTGGCATCTTTTTCTCATCATTATTTTTGAGTAATATATAGCAGAATGTATTTATTTACTCTTTTGCTGATAAACATTTGGTTGTTTCCAGTTTGTAGCTATTGTTGACGTAAACTTTTCTGTATGAATCTCTTGGTAGATACATACTCTCTTGGCTACATACAATGAGAAGAACTGCTATGCCACTAAGTTTAGATGCACAGTTAACTTTGGCAGATACTGCTAAATAATTTTTCACTAAGGTTATATTATGCCTTTTGAGTTATCAATTTGTTTATAATAAATAGAAAAAAGGATTTTAATACTAACTTGCTCAAAATCTAAAAGATTAAAACATACAATCAACTTGTTTCCATGTGTCTCTTTTCTGTGAATGAGGGATAAACTTTGAACTGAGACTTGTGATGTCAACTTCCCCTTATTTGGTTGCCAGATATTCATATTTATCTGATGCTTTGAGTTTCTTTTTTTCCATTTGCATTAATTTGAACAAGAGAAACCTGATGGTCTATAAATGCAAAGAGAAAAGCACAAAGGGACAAAAAGTAAAAACTGAGAAGAACTTCTTATTGATCACCTTTAATGTTAAAAGCATTCCATTGTGTACTTTGCATACAATTTTGTCAAACTGGTTGAGAAAACTAGAAAAGCAGAGCAGAATGCAGTGAGAACTTAGTATAATTCATTTTGGTCTATCACCCACTCCTTTGTTATTCCGTTGAAAGTTTTTCTTGGCTGTACTCAAATGCTCCACTTAAGTCAATGGATCAGAGTCACTATCTCATCTCCAGAACTTTTCCAATATATTCCCCTTGACTTCAAGTACTTGCAGTTGAGAATGTATCTCTTCATCCACTGTTCTGGAAACACCCTTTTCTTCTTCTCTCTACCTTCCCCCCTCCCCCACCTTGACTAGACCTAATGACAAACAAAAATGCAGGACCTTCCAGGTGAGAACTTAGTCCTCTGAGTTTCACAGAATTGAAAACCGTTTTAAATACTTCCCAACCCCTTCGTATGTAGAAGGCATACACAGTACTGTAGAGCACTTTTAAGTCATCTTCTCAGCCTCAAAAACAGAACAGCAGCAATACCACACACATGTAAATAGCTGTCAACGGCAGTCCCGCTGATATTTCAGAATCAATCCAAGATCACTGCACAGGCACAAGGGGAACTACAGTAAAGAGCTTTTTGGGATAAAAACAGTTCTATTGGGGCGCCTGGGTGGCGCAGTCGGTTAAGCGTCCGACTTCAGCCAGGTCACGATCTCGCGGTCCGTGAGTTCGAGCCCCGCGTCAGGCTCTGGGCTGGTGGCTCGGAGCCTGGAGCCTGTTTCCGATTCTGTGTCTCCCTCTCTCTCTGCCCCTCCCCCGTTCATGCTCTGTCTCTCTCTGTCCCAAAAATAAATAAAAACGTTGAAAAAAAAATTAAAAAAAAAAAACAACAGTTCTATTCCTGTTAGCACAGCCACATTATTTTTGGAACAAGTTAGAATAAAGGTAATATTTTAAATACTTATTAGAAATATTTATATTTCAGGGTGGCTGGGCGGCTCAGTCGGTTAAGTGTCTGTCTGACTCTTAGTTTCGGCTCAGGTCACGATCTCACGATTTTGGGGGTTCGAGCTCCACATCAGGCTCTGTGCTGGCAGTGTGGAGCCTGCTTGGGATTCTCTCTCTCCCTCTCTCTCTGCCCCTCCCCCATTCATGCTGTCTCTGGCTCTCTCAAAATAAATAAATAAACTTAAAAATTAAAGAAAATGAAACAGTGGGGTTTTTTTTTCATCACTCAGAATGGTCTAGGCTTAACCACAAATACCCCCATAATTTGCTGGAGATAATTATTTACTAGTAATAATATGGTGGTTTATTAATGACACACATTCAATTATTTGTTCAATCCAGCATATATTACTCCTGTGAAAACGTCCAATACTGCCTTTCTGATAGAATAGGACTTGACAGGAAAACAAAGAAAGCCCCTGAACTAAGTGCACGCACTCATCTCCATTTATTGCCCTGTGGCCCAGACCATAACTTTCCTTCATGCCACAGGTGTATGGCTTGAGACTTTTGGTCTCTCCACACTATCCCCATAATACTTGCCTCCATCTTCCCCCAAAAGCCTCACCTTCTTTCTTACTACTCAAGCCCTTATTCTACTTGCTGTCCGATGAAAATCATGGACAATTCTGGGTTGACAGGGGCAGAGAAGAAAACATAAAATACTTAGGAACAACTTTAGTAAAGCATATGCAAGAACCTGAAAACTTCACTGAAACTAGGGAACTGTAAAACTTTGCTAAGAGAAACTAAACAACAGCTAAATAAATGGAGAAAGATAGGTCTGTAGACTGGAACACTCAATACTGTTGTTAATATGTCAATTCTCCCTAATTTATGGATTCAAAGCAGTCCCAATTAAAATCACAACAGACGTTGGCAAGGATGCGGAGAAAGAGGATCTCTTTTGCATTGTTGGTGGGAATGCAAGCTGGTGCAGCCACTCTGGAAAACAGTATGGAGGTTCCTCAAAAAACTAAAAACAGAACTACCCTACAACCCAGCAATTGCACTACTAGGCATTTATCCATGGGAGACAGGCGTGCTGTTTCGAAGGGACACATGCACCCCATGTTTATAGCAGCACTATCAACAATAGCCAAAGTACAGAAAGAGCCCAAACATCCATCGATGGATGGATGGATAAAGATGTGGTGTATATATACAATGGAGTATTATTCAGCAATCAAAAAAAAAAAAATGAAATCTTGCCATTTGCAACTACGTGGATGGAACTGGAGGGTATTATGCTAAGTGAAATTAGTCCATCAGAGAAAGACAAAAATCCTATGACTTCACTCACATGAGGACTTTAAGAGACAAAACAGATGAACATAAGGGAAGGGAAACAAAAATAATACAAAAACAGGGAGGGGGACAAAACAGAAGAGACTCATAAATATGGAGAACAAACTGAGGCTTACTGGGAGGGTTGTGGGAGGGGGGGGTGGGGTAAATGGGTAAGAGGCACTAAGGAATCTACTCCTGAAATCATTGTTGCATTATATGCTAACTAATTTAAATGTAAATTTTTAAAAATTAAAATTAAAATAAATCAATAAATACGTATCCAAAAATTAAAAAAAAAATAAAATCCTATCAGTTTTTTTTTTGCAAACACAGTCAAACTAATTCTAAAATTTATTTACAAATACAAAAGAATAACCAAAACATTCTTAGAAGTGCAAAGTGAAATGTTTCATATTACAAGTATGAAGGCTTACTCTAAACCCATAATAATCAAAACAGTGTGGTGCTACCATAAGTGTAAAGAAATAAGTCAATGGGACAGGATAGAGTCCAGGAATAGAACCACATACAACCGAGGGGTGAAGGCAACCAAGGTAATTCTATAGACAAGTCTAATCAACAAAGAACGCTGGGGAAAAAAAGGATTTCTAAAAACTAAATCTTGAATCACTTACACAATCCACATAAATTAATTTGAGTTGAAACACATACTTATACATAAAAGGTAAAACTATAAATCTTCAAAAAGAAAACATAGGAGAATATCTTATCTTGGAATAAGCAAGGTTTCTTCAAAAGGGCACAAAAAGCCCTAATGTGATATATGCCTGCCTTATACAACTGGAATTCAGAAGAACTTCTTCATCAAAACAAACTTAAGGAAATAAAAATAGATGGAAAATCTTTTGCACTAAATATATCTGTCAAGCAACCTGTATTCAGAATATATAAATAACACCTGCAATTCAACAAGAAAAGACAAAGAGCCTACTAAAATATGCAAAAAAAAAACACACTTTGAAAAACCATGCAAGGTAACAATAAAGTTGAACAACAATGTGTCCTTACTCTCATTTTTTTGCTGTTTAGGAGGACTTAATGGACTATACAAAACATACATGATTTCTTTGTTTCTCTCTAGGGATGTAATTTTATTCTCATTTCTTCTTCTGTTTCCTCAAGTGCAATATTCTAATAGCTTTTCGTTTCTGTTAACACATTTCCAGCACCCGTGGGATATTACTTCTTACCAGGTACTCTCCCACATTGCTATTGGGCAAGTAAACAATACAACATTTCTAGAAAGCAGTTTTATAACCATTATAAGAGGTTTTAAAATATTTATGTCATTGACTCAATAATTTCTTTTGCAGGGATATGTCATAAGACAATATTCTGAAATATGAACACAGGTCTATGAGTAATTATGTTAATTACAAGATTATCTATACCACCAAACATCCAGAAACTTAAACATTTCATAAAGGGATCTTTCCATAAAGGAATAATTATTATATAAATTGAGGTATTTATGTATGAAAGAGTAGTCAGCCATTTGTATTATGGGTTTTACTTATAAATAACATGATTTCCTATATATTTAAAAACAGAAATAAGGCAATTGGAAGAAAATGCATCAAAATGTAAATAGTTACAGATCATGTAATTATGACTAATATTTTTACTTTCAGTTCTTATGTATATTATCAAAATAAGCAAACATTTGACATTTTTTCATAAAAAGTAAAGATTATACTATCTAGTATGCGTAAAACTTCAGCCCTGGAAATTTCTCCATGTAATTTTTCTCGTCGAGTAACTTTTTGCGTTTCTAATTCATAAATATAAAAGACATCACATATTCCAATTTCAATTAACAAAAAGAAAGCTGGCTATACTTTATTTAAAGCTGAGAAGACTGAAATCTTTGGATTTCACACTGCATAGCAAATTAGGCTACCAGCTCCTCAATCTGAATAATGAATGCTTTGAACTATCTTAAAGAGTTTTAGATTACTTAGAAACAGACTCAAGATGAAAAGACCTTCAAAACCACAAAGGCAAAAAAAAATTGTGGTGGAAATAAATACAACTTACAATGCCTGGTTATGGTCTGTGGAGAACCCAAAAGGTAATCAGGTTACCAAGCACCCAATGAAGAATCATCATAATTCGTAAGAATGCATTTCAACCAGGAGAGTGAATTGAAGACTTAAGCCATGAAATTTGCAACTGGAAGATAAAGAGTCTAAAAGAAACGACATCTATTCCCATCTAGTAATTCTATTTGAATCTCTCATCTATTCAAGTGCCACTCTGAATATTTTAAAATACACAAAAATACACACATATACCCAAATAACCACACTCTTCTGTTTATGCGATCATCTTACACACATGTAATTTTCAAATAATTTATGTTCTTAGAAACATAATCAGTATAATAGTTTCAAGAAATGTGAAACTAGAGTCCTGAAAATTAGATTCTCTCTTCTTGAACAATGGTGTACTGTTATATGAGCAGTCAGGTGAGATGTGTTTGAAAATAGACACATATGCCCATATTCTTTAGAGAGCATAGGGTGTTCAAAACTGTACAGTATAAACTACATTTAACTCTGCTTTTTTTCAAGTAGAACTTTTTTTTAATCTTGGGAGCAATCTAAAGTCACTAGAATCTGAGCTCCAAACACACATTTGATGCTAGCCTAGTATCCATTTTTACATGACTCGTATCGTATAAAGAGAAAGAATGGACATAATTTTAGCATTCCATTTGCTCTTCACCAACTCTCATCAACTATTATTTTTCTCCTTTTCCTACCAATGATGGTATGGAAGAGAAAGAAATCTGATAGACTCCTCTCTAACAACCTGGAGGGATCCTCTGAGCTCTAAACATGTATTTCAAATTGCCTCTATCTCCTTAAATGTCTTACAGGGGTTTCAAACTTACATAAAACACAAGTGAGCACTTGGTAATATACAGAACTGTTAAATCACTATTCTGTAAACCTGAAACTAATTTAACACTGTACGTTAAGTAGAATGGAATTCAAATATAATTTCAAAATATAGTTAAAAAAAAAACCACAATTCATTTTTTGGTAATATTATCTTTCTTCTATTTTCCCTACATCTCTAATGTAGTCACTGTTTACCTAATGGCCTATGCTACCCAGCCGGGATTCACGCATACTCCTTTTTCACCCTTCACAGTAAGTCAAGGTGTCTGAATAACTCTTGAAGTTGCCAATCCCCCTCCGTCCCCATCTTCATTACCACTTTCTTACAGCAGGCTTCTAGGCTTCCTCATTTCTTCACCTGGACTTAGGTACCAACATCCTGCTTTGTCTATCTGCCTCCAGCAGTAGAGATTCTGGTCCCCTTCCACAAAGACATCCAGGAATTCTTTCTAAACCGCAAATCTGATTCTGTCTCATTCCATCTCTCTCAACCTCCCCCATTTAACAGGTCCAAAAACGAAACAAAACCCTTCTGTCCTATCTTTCTCCACATCAATGTCTTTCTTCACCATATGTGTCATCACTGAGCCACCAGGGAGCTCTAGAATACCAAGATAAGCTCTTAGGCTCATCTAGCATGGAACGGACGCTTACAATCTCATCCACAGATGCTCTTGCCTCCTCTGTGCAATTTTTGCTGATTTTCCCATTTTATAAACACTGTTCTGCTTTCAATTCTTCTTCTTCTCTTTACACGTGCCTTTCTCCTAGAATTTATTATGCCAGATGGCAATTGCTTCTGTTTTTCATGTTCCCCCCACAACACTGAACTGTGGGTACCCTGAGGACAGGGTTTGTCTCTTGGCCCATTTCATAATCATTTCACATAGCAGAGTGAATTCAATAAGCATTTGTGGGTTCAATAAATTTTCAATAAATACTTATGACTGACATTAAATGCATGAAAGCAGGGAGATATTTTTAATAACAAATATTACTAGAATTTATAAAATTCCTATTAATTAGAGGCATCAGTATTGCCTGTATTTCCCATATGCTGCATGGCCATTCAGGATCCAGCATCACAAGTTACCTAGTGTTACTTCCACTGTACCTGATTTGCCAAGTATTTGTAAGCTCACCCAGATTCCAGGGGATGGTGCATAGACCCAAACTCGTAATGGGGTAAGTGTCCAAAAACTCAGAATCCATTTAAAACCAGCCACCATCAGAAGATGCTAGTAAATTACTTATTTTGAAAGTGTATAAATAAAGAAAAAGAATCAGTTATCCTGCTTTTCCTACACAAACTATATAACGAAATAACCAAGTATTAGGTGAAATTACTCTTTATAGAAATATTCCAGTTAATGAATGAAGAAGGGTAGAATTAGAATATCACTACTCTGCCAACCTCCAATGATTGCTAGATCCAGACAATGACCCTCAAGGACTATTAACCAAAATAGAGGGAAAAGCAGGTATTACCTATCATCTTTTGGAAGAAGAAAACACTAACCACAAAGTAGATTTGTTGGGCGGGGGGGATGAAAGTGGTACATCTACATCCAACTGTCAACTTAAAGGAAACAGCAAGACAGAATAACATGTTAATTGAGACCTAAGAGATTGTTATTAGCACAATTCAGACTCAAGGAAACCTCACAAGACAAAAGACTATTTTTTTCAATAAATAAATGAAGAAGATAAAGAGATGGACAGAAACCCATAGATACTTAAGAGTCCTATCAATCAATCACAACAACTAAATTTAACTTGGATCCTGGCTCAAACTAACAGAGCATAAGAAAACAAAGGATATTTGCAAGGCAACTGGAGATTTAAGCACTCAGTAAACGGTGATAGTCAGATGCTACTCTCTTATTTTTCAGATGTAAGGGTGTAGTCATGCTCATAAAACAAAGTCTTATCTTTTAAAAGCACCTTCGGAAGTATTTGCAAATAACTGATGTAACATCTGAGATATGCCTCACATTAGTACAAAGCAGGTGGGGACAGATAGAAGACTGCCTATCAGTTGAACATTATAGAAGCTGGGTGATGGGTTCAATATATGATTTTGAGGACTAGGATCCCTCATACCTGCAAGTGTATATGAATTTAGCTTTCTACAGAATTCCAGATCCCACTCTTCTTCTCCCGGCAAAATTCATCCACTCTGCCACATTTGCTCATGCCAACCCCGGGTTTCAGGCTGTCTGCCGTGTGGCAGACACACACTGGAGTGACGGATATCCGCCACTTGCCACTCCTGGCTGGCACCCCACCCTTTCCTGCCCTTCTTGCCTTATGAGCCTGACCCACTTATACTGTATCAGTGGCTGCCTTGTCCTCTAGCTTCTGGTTAGACTTCTCCAGAGGAAGGCACCAGCAGAAGATCTAGAGGGCCAAGAAGAGTAAGATCACTGCATCTAGGGCCCAGCTCTCTGCCTGCCAGGTTGGCACTGGCTGACTGCTTCTGTCTAGCAAACACTATCAGGTGGTCCTTCCCAAATAGTTGTCCTTCGGGTACAGCTGACTGCTTCCTTACCTTTGCACCTTCAGGTCAGGAATCCACACCATCCAATGCTCCTTCTCACAAATCAAGTTCACTATTTGTAGAGTCCCTCCATAAACTCTCCTCTAATTACCCAGTCTCAGCCGGCTATCTCTCTCCTGTCCAGGCACGATACAGTTGTAAACAAAAATAACCGAAATAAGACTATAAGAATGATCTGGCATCGATATGGACTGAGAAGTTATAGAAGATGGACAGTTAAAGAACATTTTAGAGAGAAACGGCATATGCAACGGCCCGGTGGTACAAAAGCAACAAGAGGTGTTCAAAGCTAAGCTTGACTGGAGAGGCTAATTGAGCTACAAAGCAAAGAGGGCGGTGGGAAAGGCTGGAGAATTAGAGAAACTCCATCTTGCAGGCCTACATTTAGACTTTGATTCTGAGAGTGATGGGGAAATATCCAATATTCTTCCTGCCCTCCTAAGCCTATGTGAAGAATCGTCTTCTCTTACACATTCTCCGACAGCCTTCTGCCGCCACATAGTCATGACTAGGAAGCTCTGGCACATTGGTAAACATTCAATAAATGTTCACTGAATCCACAAATAAATGAATGAGTGAAACACACATGGCCAGGTTTAAGGTTTTTTTGGTCACCTCCAAGAATTCTACCTTGCATACATGCTCCTTGAATTGATTCCCATGTTTACTCTTGCCTGAATCTCTTTGCCTGTAATTAGCATAAAGACCTTTGGAGAGAAAGAGCTGTGTATGAGCTAAAACCCTGAAAATTAGATCCATCCAGACCAATCTTCCACACTTAACAATCATTTCATCCCAGAGATGGCAGATTTAATGAGCAATATCACCATCTCAGGTGATGGGCATTCTTGCCACAACCACTAGAGGCTATTCTGTTAGATCTCAGCAACCCGAAGTGATTGAGGAAAAGTCAGTAGGAATCCACAAGATGAGATACAAAGAGAGCTCTTTTGGCTTGTTTAGAACAAGAGATACAACCTTCTTACCGGCAGGCATCAGGCATAACACAAACCAAGTGCTAACCATGGGCTGCAAGAAGCTTTAAATTTTTTAATTCACTTTATAAACTGATAGTGCAGCCTGATTTACACCACGTAAGGTGATACGTGTAATTTTTAACTGGTTTCCTCCTCATTCAATAATAGGGTAAAGTACAGAGCGAAAACCTGCTGGAAACTGCCCTTACACCACAATTCACAATTTGATGTGTGTAAACAAAATTAAAATGCAAAGGTAATGACAATACTGTAGCAAATGAATATTCATTAATGTCACAATAATGATGTCTTTCTTTATTCAGGTATTTTGTGATGGTAAAGATGAATGGAAATAACTGCCTTCCTTTCTACCTTAACACTCTAGTCCTTAGTGAAACAAAAAGGTATCCAATGGCAAGGTTTCTGCATGAATGCTGGAATATGTCTGTGGCATAATGCTTTTTAATTTCCATAAGCTGTGTATTTCATTCTGATAGAAAATTCACCAGGATAATTAGCAAATAATATTTATTATTGAAGTCCTTACAATTGTGCACAATTTCCTTAGTGACATAAAGAATTGTTCTTTTGTTCTTGTTTTCCCCAAGCAATTCTGTATTGCATAAAGTTTATAAATTGGTAAAGCAGGAGAGAAAATTGAAGACTGAAAACCAAAAATCTATGAATGAATAAACTCTGTGACTGAAATGTATTTCATTTCAATAACATCGTATTGCTCACCAAAGAGGCCATAGTGAATCCAATTACTTCAATATAACCATCATCATGACGCTGAGGTTCAAAATCATGGTGATCTCCTGGGTTCCCCCAGGGCATTGTGCCAGCACAATATCTGCAAGAGGAGATTAAAAAAAGAATTACATTTATTCCATTCCCCTCATGACTGATATTAGGTATTACCTCACAGTGAGATCCAATGTGTATCTCACCTAAGAATAGTTTTCTGTTCTTGGTGCATACCTTCCAGTAGAAAAGAAAATGGATTTATCATTTCCAAATATCAATCTGTGAAAATGGACCACAGGTGTGGTGTCCTGTGTGTCCAACTTTCTCCTCACCCATTATTTATTAACATTTCTCACTCAGTGATCCATTATGTCTCTTCTATGATATGCCATGAGTTCCAGAATTGGGTCTTGGAGGGAGACACTGCATGCCAGTAGAAAAGGGAAGGGAAACCATGGTGGGTAAGCATTGGTTATTATGTGTAGAACTAAGATAATAAATAACCACTGGGAAGGTAAGCAGAGAAAGGTAACTGAAGAAGAGTGAGAAAGATATGCGGAAAAAGTAAAAGATTAAGAAAAAGAAGGAGAAATAAAGGGAATTAGAAAAGTAGAGGAAGAGGAATGGAGAGAAAGCAAGAAGAAAAAAAAGAGAAAAAATTAAAGAAAGCTAATAAACAATGTTTCCTGAGAATCTTGGTCTTTTACTTAATTTTTTAATTTATTTTAGAGAAAAAGAGCGTGAGCTGGGGGGAGGATCAGAGGGAGAGAGAGACTTTCAAGCAGGCTCTGTGTTCAGCATGGACCCCAACATAGGGCTTGATCCCACAACTCTTGGATAATGACCTGAGCTGAAATCAACAGTCGGATGCTCAACCAACTGAGCCACTCAGGTACCCCATCTAGGTCTTTTACTTAAATAACAAAGATGAAAATCCTTCTGGAAAAGGATTGTAGGTAACTATACTGAGCATTGCCAAAAAGAATCAGGAGATTATAGTATATTTTCCTAGCTATGGATTTACATACAACTCTCATTTCAGTTAAATTCAGTCTAAATACAACTTATCTGCAGATTTTGTGTCTTGAGTTGTGTGGTTTGTGAATAACAAAGGGCCATAGATCCATCCCTTCCAAAATCTTGGCTTGGGAACGTAGACTCTAATTTTGTACCTCTGAGATAATGTGCTTATTTTGAGTCTAGTTAATCTTAAATATCCCTTTCTCCTGAGATATATAATAGCACCAAAGAGAGTTGACATCCTGGCTAGAAAATGCTACTCTAATTGATCCTATTTTTTTCAAGGCAATCATCTAGCAACAATTTTGAATGTGTTCCATACTAAAATCAGGCTGGATGGTTTCCTAACAGCTTTTGGGAAACTGAGAACACGGATTTATTCAAGCCTATTATTCTTGGGAGAGAGAGGGAATCAGTAATTGAGAATTACATTAAAATGTTCCAGTAAATAGGGGTGCCTGGGTTTCTTAATGACGGATGTGTATCCCACGCATGCCAAATCACGTTAAAAACAAACAAACAAACAAACAAAAAAAACCACCCACCACAGAGAACACTAAACAAACCAACTAGAACAAAATTATCAGACCTAGAAACCCCTAATAAGCCACTAAGATGACTTACTTTCATTGTTTGTACCTGGAAATTTTCTATAATGAAAACCAATAACCTCAAGTCAAACAGAGCTCACATAAAACCAAAGAAAAAGTATGAACAGAGCTTACCTGGGTATATTTAAAAATACTATACACTGGAACTTCAGTTCCTGAATCTTTGGAGTGAGATCTGTTCCATCACACTGCAACAATCAGAGCAGAAAAGGGGGTTTGAAGTGGTCACAATTCTAAAAACTTTATCAAAAGATAACTAGGTTGACACAATGGGATATATCATGTGGTGTTCCCCTTGCCCCCACTGCTGCTTAAGTGCATGTTCAGTACCATGACTGAAAATGTACTCTGATTTTAACTTTAGCAGACCCAGGGTTCAGAGCGTGGTTTTGTTTTAATGTAAAAACAAAGCTGCCATTTGACCAAAACAATTTTTTTCCTGGTCTCACAAACAAAAGAACTGCCATCATTCTCAACCTTGGATCATTAGGTATTTTGAATTGGAGTATCAACATTAAAATATTTATGAACCCTTAAGGAAATAAAAAAAGGAAGCCTCAACTTCAGGCAGTAGTGATCTCCACCACAGTTATCTGACCCAAACAATGGGGATGAATCTAATCATTTATTCTATTTGCTGTCTGAGCTCAATTTTTATTTTGAAAATGTTAAACACTAACTTTTTGAAAACTCCTTAAGAGGAATATATACTGCAAGCTTTTAAAAACTATTATAAATTAGTGGTAACTCCATTAGGGATTTGCTCTTATACATTTAATGTCTTATAGACTTGACTGGTCTCCTGACATAACTTGCTTCCCTGGATCTGGACGCAACCCTGGGTGTCTCAAGGGCCTCAGGCTGGCCTGGCCTCAATACCTCTGTGAAGAGTTTCCCTCACCAGTTAGCACTTGCCTTGAGTATATTCTGACTAATCAAAGAAAAGGCTTTCATGCCCCTTCCCATTTCCCACAGGTGACAAAAGTCAAAAGAAGAAAACTCTAGTCATGACTACAGACTTCTCAATGTCAAAGGTGTACTTTTGTACTTGCTCTCTCCATACCCTCATCACAGAATTCCCCATCATCTTCTCCCTTGGAGTGCAGAGTAATGTATTCCCAAGCTCCCTGAAAATTTTTACAGATTTCTTTAAGAAGAGTTTTCAATCTAAGAACAATGATTCTACTGGCATTATTGTCTCATTCTTTTCCCGGCTGATCTTAACACAGCCCAATTTTCATGAGCATGCTCCAAAAATTGATTCCAGGAAACATTTAGCCCTAAATAAACTACATTTTAAAATGTTACTTAGGAAGAAATCAAATTCTAGGTGTTGATTGAAGGTGTTTTTACAATACTCTCCGGTAGTTAGAAAACCTGAAGTCTCCTAATTTAAGGACTTGAAATGAGTTGACGATGACTATACCAAGGAAGATATTTTACATTATCAAAATTGAGTGTTGTAAGTAACTAAAATTTTAAAAACTAGGATGTGATGGGGCACCTGGGTGGCTCAGTGGGTTCAGCATCTGACTTCAGCTCAGGTTATGCTCTCTCAGTCCGTGAGTTTGAGGCCTACATCAGGCTCCATGCTGACAGCTCAGAGCCTGGAGCCTGCTTCGGATTCTGTGTCTCCCTCTCTCTCTACCCCTCCCCCACTGGCACTCTGTCTCTCTCTCTTTCTCTCTCTCTCTCTAAGACAAATATACATTTGAAAATTTAAAAAAATAGGACATGATACATTAATTTCATACAAAGCAGTATCATTTGCCTTACAGAAAGAAACTATAAAATTATTGTATTTAGAACAGAAATCTTTTCTAATTTTCTACTTTTTCTTCCTGGAAAACATATCAGCGACTCTGGGAATTCATCAAATTACATAAAGATGGGTACCTTACAATGTATCATGCTTTATCAAGTTTTCTTACATATTACTACCTTTAAATTTTGTGTCTTTTTAGAACAGCAGCTTTCAACTTTCTCCTACTTCAAACACACAAAGGAAAATATCCGCATATAAAATAGTTCCTGTACAAAAGTTCACATATTGATAAATCATAAGGAGAACAGAGAATGCTGTATGTAGGATTTTGTTATTGTCTATGCTTTTTTTTTTTTTAACGTTTATTTATTTTTGAGACAGAGAGAGACAGAGCATGAACGGGGGAGGGTCAGAGAGAGGGAGACACAGAATCTGAAACAGGCTCCAGGCTCTGAGCTGTCAGCACAGAGCCTGACGCGGGGCTTGAACTCACGGACCGCGAGATCATGACCTGAGCCTAAGTCGGCCGCTTAACCGACTGAGCCACCCAGGCACCCCTGTCCTATGCTTTTTTTGATATAGTATTCATACAAACACTTTACATTTGTGGGAGAGATTAACAATGACTTCATCCTGTGGCAAAAATGAAATGGTCTGTTGGTATCTACACATCGGATCACTAGCTAATCTTCTATCCTTTTCATCTCTCACTCAAGAAAACATAGAGTGATGTCCTTATAGAAATATCCTGGGTCCCTGTGTAATACATCACCCTGGTCAGTAATTGTCGTTTCAAAGACCTGTCTTAAACAAGGAAAGCAAACTCTTCTGAAAGATTACATGATTCCTCCAAAGTCATATACCTCATAAAGGTAGACCTAGGACTGAATCCCTAACATTTAGATCTTGTTTCTAATATTTTTTCTCCTCCATACAAAAAAGATAGGGTTACACAAACAAATCCACCTGGAATTTTTCCTGTACTGGCTGATATCAAATCTTCCCTAGTTACTTGGCCGCCATTTTCACTTCTCTGTAAGCTTCCTTTAATTCCTGCTATATAAGCCACCTGGGAGTGAGACATTCATCAACAAGGGGGCTGTTAGATGTGGGAAACAAACTGTCTAGTGGTTAGGGAGTATATAGAGTTTAATTTCACTGCAGCTGACTTCAACAGTCAACGTCATTCAATATGGACACTGCCCCTGGGCATGTGCCACCGCCGTTCCTCTCGGTGTGAAAAATACTGGAAAAACAGGGCAAGTTTATTTTTGGCTGGGTTGCCAGGAGCTGAAGAAACAGGGGAAGTTTGATGGGAGGTTGCTTAAATTTTAAGCTATTTAAATTTTATAGCCATAATTTTATCAATAAAAGAGCTTCATAGCTCAGTGGACCATTGTCTTTCTTGCCTCTAGCTTTAAGAAGGCAGAACCTCCATTTTCAAGAGTCTTTATGACTAAGAGATGCTTGTTTTCACTGCTATTGCAAGAGAACTGAATTACCTGAATGCGATGCCAAGGGTCGTGGACAGCAGTGGTAATAGCCTCTGTCTCTTCTTTCAACTGACTTGTCCAATTTGTTGGCATATAATTTTTCATAATATTCTCTTAAAATCCTTTGTATTTCTGTGGTGTTGGTTGTTATTCCTCCTCCTTCATCTCTGATTTTGTTTATTTGAGTTCTCTCTCTTTTTGTCTTGAGTCTCACTAAAAGTGTCTCGATTTTGTTTATCTTTTCAAATAACCAGCTCCTCATTTTATTGATCTTTTTTCTATTGCCTTTTTAGTCTCTATTTCATTTATTTCTGCTCCAATCTTTGTTATTTCCTTCATTCTATTGGCTCTGGGCTTTGTTGTTCTTCTTCTAGCTCCTTTAGATGTCAAGTTAGGTTGCCTGAAATTTTTCTTGTTTTTTGAGATAGGTCTGTATTGGTATAAACTTCCCTCTTAGAACTGTTTTTGCTGCATGGTGATTACAAATTTTAATTTATATCCTTCTCCTGATCCCCTCCATACTCATATATATTTTTCTCTATTCTAATGTATTTCTGTTATTTTGTCCCCTCTCATCACATATCCTATTCTTTATCTATGCTATGATAAATTCATGCATTGCTATATCCCACTTCTTTCTCATTTCTTTTTCTTTAGACAATTATATACAACAAAGTCACCTGTGCTCCTTTTTTAACTTGGTCACTATAAAGAAACATTTTATGTCTTTCTTAATAACTAATAATATATTTTAAAATATAGCTCCTAGAGAAAAGGTAACTTTCCTTCTCTCATGCCTCCAAGGAGTGTGTGTCTAAAACCTGAGATAGAAACAGCACCAAAAACAAACTAACCAACCATTTAGTGGTGAAGAAACTTGGCCAGGCTACAGGCTACAGAGGGAATCATTACAAAATAATTAAATAAATACGTTTTTCTAAAATGGAGACTCCTCAAATAGCCCTGGAATAAAGATATTTGTTTGGTGAGCATCTATTTCTACATCAAGACTCAGCTCGACATCACTACTTTGATGAAGTTTCCCTGAACCCACCATGGTCGGTTTCCGTTTCCTTCTTTGTGCCACCACCATAATGCATACATTGTCAACAACATTAATTAAATAGTATTATGCAATGACTTACATGCCCATTTCTGCAACTGAACTGTTGAGTTTCTTCAGGAGTGAAACTAGCTGTCCATCCATCCACGAGACTAAGACATTTCCCAACACAGAGCTAAATTCTCAGAAATGTTGGTTGAATGAACTATATGAAATCATCTCTGAAATTAATGTGGCCCATTGATTAATCTAAGTACATAACCTGGTATTTGGGGTACATTTTTTGCTGCATATTTATATTCAAATGAAATGAAGGAAAAAATATGATAAAAAGAGGGGAAGGCAAACCATAAGAGACTCTTAAATACAGAGAACAAACTGAGGGTTGATGGGGGGGAGAGGGGAGAGGGAAAAACAGATGAAGGGCATTGAGGAGGGCACTTGTTGGGATGAGCACTGGGTGCTATATGTAAGTGATGAATCACTGGGTTCTACTCCTGAAACCAATACTACACTGTATGTTAACTAACTTGAATTTAAATAAATACATGATAAAAAACAACAACAAAAAAACCCAAATGAAACGAGTCAATACATTCAGTACTTACAACAACTTTAACATGTTTGGAAAGATCTCTAGAGCTTCTCTGTAGGAAATCAGAAAAAGCTGCCTACAACCACAAGGAGAAAAAAGGGGAAAAATAAACTTAATCACATGGTTATGCCAAATCCTTGCTTATGTATTACAGATAGTTCCTATTGCTTCTGAATTATTCAGAAATATAAAACAAGGTTTTTTTTTTTCTGAATCCAAAACAAAATGCAGTGGCTGTCAAGATGAAAACTTTCTTTGTTTTCAAACTACGACCTATAATACAATTTAAGAACACAGTAGAAAAGTAAAAGAGTAGATAATTCCAAGGGTCAATTTGAAGATGTATTTTGACAACCTTTCTTGACCTCTTACTTGACTATAGGGTGCTGAAATCATCTTTAACTTGCCATTAAGAATGTCTGGCTTCACCCTCTCCCCTTTCATTTCAATTCTCTCTATGCAGTGGTGTAAATTAACTACATTTTCTTTAAAATCAGTGTTTTGGAGGACTTTCCACCTCCCCTCTGCCTAGCCATTCATCCCCAGGGATGTTCCTGAGAAGAAGGAAACAAGACCCAATTTACTCATATATAAGCTTCCATGAGGAGCTACACCTTCCGTCAATTTCTCATTCAAACATCGATGCATACGTACTGCTGTGCACGCCACATTCTGACCCAGGCTTTTCCACGCATCTTTCAAGCTGCCTAACTCCCCCATTCTCTAAATTGGCTTTGATGTTTTTCACATCACTCCTTGAATGTCATCTCCTCAGTCAACATGAAGCTTTAAGGGTTTAAAGTTCAAAGATGATGAACACCAGCTCTCTTTCTACCAACTTAATAAGTATATTTACTTTTAAGCCAAGACATTAAACCTTAAGCATAATATAGACATCCTTGTAAACATCCGAGACGTGTAATTATTTTTAATATAGTTAGTATCCTTATTACCAATAGTGAATTAGTATTAAATAACATGTAATGATTTTAAGTGTAATGTATACTTACCCCTGCATAGAACATTTTATTTCGAAAACGACTGTTGAATTTCTCTGGATTTGCTTCTGTAAAAGGAGACAGGTAGTTTTGTTATAGAGACCTCATTAAAGGTAATGGCCTCCATTAGCACTCTTCCTCCCCCTCCCTCCCCACCCCACAGATCCATCAGACTCAAGAGCCTTATCATCTTTTCCTCAGTTATACGCCAGTTGGTAAAGTTGTCCAGTGCTACAAAAGTATAGCCCCCAAATGGCAGCATCAGCATCAATTGGAAGCTTGTTAGAAATGCAAGTTATTAGACTCTGCCCCAGACCTATTGAATTATAATGCATAGGGGACGGTGTCTAGGAATCATGATTTAACAAGTTCTCTAGTTGATTTGCATGTACATTAAAAGTTCAGACACTCTGGGGTGCCTGGGTGGCTCAGTCTGCTAAGCGTTCCACTTGATTTCAGTTCAGGTCATAACCTCACAGTTGGTGGGGTCAAGCCCCACGTCAGGCTCTGTGCTGACAGTGCTGAGCCTGCTTGGGCTTCTCTCTCTTTTTCTCTCTGCTCCTCCCATGCTGGTGCGCTCACTCACTCTCGCTCTCTATCTCAAAATAAATATTTATTTATTCAGAATAGAGGGTTGGCAGGGACATAGGACAGGGGTGATAGGACACAGGGAGGGTGTTGAGGGGTGATTATTTGCTTTGACTTCTATAGGGCACGTCTTCTATCAACTATTCATGCAGCTTCCAAATGTAATTAAATATGGAAAATTTGGATAAAAATTGTAATAGATGATTTGCTTTTACATTTTTCTAAAACTCCAAACTACCATCTGTGCTCTTGTTGGCAACAGGCTTTGAAAAATTATCTGATTTACTGGAGATATATAAATATACATATATGCAGGTGAACTGCTAACTGGACTCAGGACACAGAAGGCTGAAAAGTGGTTTAATTTTGATTTTGATCCTGTTTATCATATAAGTTGAAGACTACAAAAAGGCTAAACAAGATTCTGCATCAGAGAACGCTGACATGAATTCAAGGGATTATAAAATCCCTAAGTGAAGTATTATTTCCTTACATTCTTTCTAGTAGAATTCTGAGACATTCCAAAGGGACCTACTGCCAATGTTTTTCATTCTGCTATTTTACCCCATGTGCTCATTAATGTCTTCTTAGGGCAAGGTCTCTCTTCAAATTGTTTCTCATCAGGCAGCTGGATGACTAGCTTAAAACGGTTCAAGTCCTGGGCCTATGTTTGAACAGCAAATCTCAACAACTGTCTAGATGAAGAAAATAGCAAAGAGCTCACTCACTAAGATTGGGCAGAATACGAGCTACACGATTTCAGGAAATAATCCAAGACAAGGGATTACTAGGTTATTCTCATGATTATTAGACTATATTATTAGCACATGACAGGGAAACGGGGTGAAAGCTTGCAAACTTTAAAAAGGTAGTATTTTGGGGGCGCCTGGGTGGCGCAGTCGGTTAAGCGTCCGACTTCAGCCAGGTCACGATCTCACAGTCCGGGAGTTCGAGCCCCGCGTCAGGCTCTGGGCTGATGGCTCGGAGCCTGGAGCCTGTTTCCGATTCTGTGTCTCCCTCTCTCTGACCCTCCCCCGTTCATGCTCTGTCTCTCTCTGTCCCAAAAATAAATAAACGTTGAAAAAAAAAATTTTAAAAAATAAAAAATAAAAAAAAAGGTAGTATTTTGTACATCGGCTCCTAAGAGTTTTGGTATATTTAGGTTTCTGTATCTCACATCTTTCCTTAAATAGTCACTCTGTTCTATTGAATTAAGTACTCTAAACCCTGGAAACAAAATAAAACAAGTTAAAGGCTAACTTGCAGGTTATCCTAAGCGAAAAAAAGACCAAAGCGGTACTAAAATGCTCTATCTCCCTGGTCCCCATTTGTGGACCCAGAATTCACCATTTTTTACAGTCTGGGCCTTTAGGATAAATTTGGCCACTGAGTAACACTGGTTTTTTGTTTGTTTGTTTGTTTGCTTGCTTGCTTTTACCTTTCTTAACCCAGATTTGGCTGGGTGTCCTTTTCAATTCCGTTAACTCTTTCTTGCTTTTATGGAATCAGAGGCAAAATTAGAATTTTTGTTGCTATGCAATTTATCATGGGTACATAGTCCCTAATTTGAAAAAGAATGAAAGAAATAAAGTCAGATCTGGCTATCAAGCAAATTATAATAAAGAAGTGAAAACAGCACACACATTTCTGGCAGAGTTTTTTGAGGGCACCAACATCCACAGCTATTAAGTAAATTATATATCAACTATTAACATTTACTTTTTAAAAACATTAATTTATGGTTTGGAAAGATTCACATTCTTAAGAGGTTTCCTATGAGCCTAAGTTTTTTTTTTTTTTCTCTTTAAAAAAAAAATAGTTTCATCTCAAGAGAAAGAGAATGCTCTGTAAGACCCAAACAGACTAGAAGAAAATGAAAAAATAAACGGAGTGTTTGGTGATTCCATTGACACAGCTGATGAAAAGAGTCACTTCAGATGTAATTTACCTAGATTAAATTCAATTAATATGCAAAACTAAACAAGATCAAGACACTAGCATTTAAAGAGGTGTCAGAGGGATAACAGTAGGGAAGTCACACATGTGCTTTAGCCTAGAGAACAGAAAAGGTGGAGGTAAATTCTGTTATCTCTCCTCATAGTATAATGGTATCACACTGTGAGCTCCCTGATTGAACCTGCCCTGACAGTTAAACCCTGTTTCCATTTTAATATCTCCCCTATTCCAAATAGCCTCAGAAACAAGGGCTGCCTGGAGCTGAGACAGATGTCAGCTAGCTTTAGAGCTTTGCTACTCCTTGCAGAAGCCAGGCCATACGAAAGCAAGGGGTAGCTTGCAAAAAACAGTACTTAATCATTCCTTAGTGGCTCTTAAAGGGTTGAGTGGCTGAATATGTCTACGTGTATGTGTAAGAAATGACAGGTCTTTGAGGAGGACCAAGGAGCATAGACGCCAGCTGTATCAAGAAAAGGGGACATACAGAATTGGGACAGGGCCAGGAAGAAAGTTTAAACATTCTTGATCCTTAAGTTGTATCTGCTAATTGGTATGAGGTCAACCATGAAAGGCCATTCTCAAGAAATGCCAATAATCCTCAAAGTATACCAAGACTCCAAGAGTGGAAGTATCCGTGGCTTATTGCTGAAGTTCTTTGACTGCCCGTCTTCCTCTTCCACAAGAATAGGGTGTAACCAAGTGAGATCTAAACACTCACTGTGTATGTCTAGGCCATTAACCTATTTATAACCTGTCTGGACACCAACATTAATTGTATTAGTTTTCTATTCCTGAAAACTTGGCAGCTTAAAATATCATTTATTTTCTTATTCTCTGGGCCAAAATCTGGACGGGGCTCTCCTGAGCCCTCTACTTTGGGTCTTACAAGACCAAAATCAAGGCGTCAGTCTTCAGGACTCTTCTCTGGAGGCTCTAAAAAGGATTCACTTCAGACCTTATTCAGTAGTTGGCTAAATCTATTTCCTTATGGTTGAAGGAATGAAGTTCTTCTTCCATGCTGTTGTTGGCTAGGGTTCATTCCCAACTTCTAGAGCCCTCCTGCAGACCTTGGCTTGGGATCCCCTCCACCATCAAAGCCAGCAGTGGCACATCAAGTCCTCACACTTCAGATCTATCCAACTCTGCCACATCCCTCTAACTTCCTGTTCAACTTTCCACTTACCCTTTTAAGGGGTCATGGTATTATGTTGGGCCCACTCTGATAATCCAGAATTATCTTCCCATCTTAAGGTTAGCTAATTATTAACCTCAGTAACATTAAAAAAAGTCTTTTTGCCATGTAAAATAACCTAACCAACAAGCATGACACCAAATGGCAAAGGTCGTAGAGACAAAATTCTACCTACCATCGCCCACCATCTGGCCCCCATGATTCACATCCTTCCCATATGAAAAACATTCATTGTCTCCAAGGTCCCCAAAGGTCTCATCCCTGTTAGGGAATTGACTCGAAATCTAAAAATCTTACCTAAATCTTATTAGCTCAAACTTCTCAAATCTCAACATCTAAATCACCTAAATGATTTGGCTTTAGATATAAGCCAGTTGTAATGATAATATGGCTCTGGGTATAATCAATTCCATTGATTTAATATATTAATCCTATCTTTATGTACAACACAGTAATATCTGTGCCACCAGAACAGGATCCTAAACCCTACTTTTGTCTGTAATTGGTCTGGCATATTAAGGGAGATATTCATAAATACGAGTTCAACTCTATGTTTATGAAAATCAATAAGCAATTTGAACTCCACAGAACTCACAGTTTCCATATTCTCTGTATTAGATATGTACCTAATCTTAAGACTTCAGCTAAGTATACATAAATGATTCCAAAATCTATGCCCACAATAACACCACCACCTTCAATTCAAATCGTATGCATCCAAAAAGATCTTTTCTTCCAATGTCATCTCCCATTAAGGACAAATATTTTACCGACATTATTCATTTTTTAACACCATTGAAAAAAATCTTTCATTATGTATTAATTGGACATCCTAACCCATCTTTACCACAAGCTCATTTGTCCCTATGCTGTCTGAAATGCCCTCACCAACTTTAGCTCTTTTCTACATATATCACACTCTTCCTTTATCTCTCAGCTCTCTCCTACCCTTTCTGGAAATTTTACCCCAATATCTTTTTTTCTGGCAAACTCCTATATTATTTGCTGCCTATACAACTAATCTTGCCCTTACTATATCTTCCTTTCTACTGTTGCCTTTTATATTATATATGGGGCCTATCTCCCAACTGCACTTTCCATTATTGTAACACTTATTGAGATAGCCATAGACTTGGCACAGGGAACGTAAGAAGATACGGTCTTTTGCCCTCATGAGTTTAGAGTGGAGGAGATGGGTTTGAAAATCAAAGTAAAACATCACATTTTATATGCCATACACAGATCAGATGAAGTCAGAGTCCCACATAAAGGGAATGATCAAAAAAGTGTTCCAGAGGCAGGTACACTTGATTCTTGAACGAAGAGTGAGTGCCATATAGAGATTCAAAATGGAAAATAATTTTACAGAGAACCTTGGACAGTGAGAGTTTCTCCAGAGCAAATCGTGCTTGAGTCTCAGTACCTACACATGAGACTGGTAGTATGTCCTTTGCAGTGATGATGAAATTTAGCAAGCCACTAAAATATCTTTTTAAGGAAATCTGTTCATTTATGAAACATTCATGATCCTTGGAAACATGCTGATCTGCATGTTTCTGTATATTCAGTGAAAATAGTAAATCTTAAGTCAAATTTAAATACTGCCTCCTCTAGAGTCATAACTGTATTTTCCTGACATTGAAGCATAAGGTTCAACTCTGCTGAATAGGTAATTTCAGTGAGGCAGTAAAATTTAAGCATCACATCTCAGGTTAAAAGTTTGAGGTGCTGAATATCCTTCATGTCCAAAAAAAAAAAAAGGACAATCTAATTCATCTACCTGGCAAAGTGAGACCTAACTATGCCACCTGATAACCATAATCATTGTTAACATGGCTATACATTAATAGATGGGAATATTTTCAATGTACTTCCTCAAGCACTGTCATAATGCAGTAATTATTAAAGTTCTAGGCAAGATTCCAACTGACAATTAAATTACCAAGTCTATTACATCTCTAAATCCTGTTCCAAATGACTGCACTTGCTGATATGCAAGCAACAGTTCAACCGTGCATGGTGTAGCCACTTTAATAAGAAGCCATCTCTATCTTCCAATAAAATGAACTAAACCTACCTTCTGATCAAATATAGAAACCCAAATTACTCAAATGTTTGCATTCTTTATGTACAAAGTCAGTCAAAATGTTAAGCCTATCTTTATTCCCTGCTTTACTACCAGTAATTCTAAAAGCACTTACACAGTAATGTCACTAAGAAACTATCTCAAATGTCTTTAATTATCCCCTCTATTTGATGGGCTATTTCACATTTATGCCAAAAACTGTTTCAGCAATTACAGTTTTAAAGACTCTGCCTTAGGGGCGCCTGGGTGGCGCAGTCGGTTGAGTGTCCGACTTCAGCCAGGTCACGATCTCGCGGTCCGTGAGTCCGAGCCCCGCGTCGGGCTCTGGGCTGGTGGCTCGGAGCCTGGAGCCTGTTTCCGATTCTGTGTCTCCCTCTCTCTCTGCCCCTCCCCCGTTCATGCTCTGTCTCTCTCTGTCCCAAATATAAATAAAAAAAAAAAACGGTGAAAAAAAATTTTAAAAAAATAAAGACTCTGCCTTAGTGAGATCTGTATTTATGACCCATTTCATATAGATAGATTAGTATGATTCCCAAATACACACACACACATCTGGAGAAAAAGAAGTAAAATAATCCTTTCACCTTGTGTGTGTGTGTGTGTGTGTGTGTGTGTGTGTGTGTGTTCACTAATACCTAATAGGTTATTCTAACCCAGCTCATTCTTTATAATGCCTCTCATGAGGCTTTGAGTCACCCTCCAACTATTTCATGGCAAATGATACAAGTTTTGTCATGACCCCTCAAACTGTGAGTGTCTGCATTTGAGAACAGTATGAAATCTCAACTCTTAAGTGTTCTTGGCTTGAGAACAGCCAAGAGAATAACCAATGAAATAAGAAAGTCTGCACCTATTGAAAATGTGGCCAGACTATCGTTTCCTTCTGCAAGTGAACTTAGATCTCTTGACTGTCCAGGTAAAAAATATGGGGAAAATCCAAACAAACAGAAAACAGTAAAAAGTGAGAAGAAGGAAAAGAAGAAGAGGAAGAAGAAGAGGAAGAGGAAGAAGAAGAAGAACAACAACAACAACGAGGAGGAAAGAAGAAGTAGAAGAAGAAGGAGGAGAAGGAGGAGGAGGAGGAGGAGGAGGAAAGAAGAAAAGAAGGAAGAGGAGGAGGAAAGAAGAAAAGAAGAAGAAGAAAAGAAGAAGAAGCAGGAGGAGGAGGAGGAAGAGGAAAGAACAGAAGAAGAAGAAGAAGAACCACCACCACCACCACCACCACGGGTAATTATACTTTTCATCATGAATTAATGACTTTGAATTAACGCAAAATGAATAGATAAACAGATATTAAGAAGTCCACACCTCTGGTCTAGGTCTATCAACCAGCAAATCTGGTTCCTGCATTTTGTGAATACTTATTTCCCTATCATCTTCACAAATATTGCAGCCCTTTGTCTCAGTCAACATCAGTTCTCCCCATCAGCCCTTCAGGGGTTGGTTTTCAAGGGCTTGAGCTTCCATGCAGAGCAGATGACTGCAGTTCCATTTCATGCTGCATGAAAGCACTATGCTAAGCCTCAACAATAAACTATTTGAAGACCAATGCTTGGCATCTTGTAACCAATTGTTTTGTAATCACACACATACTAAACGATGTACATATACATATACCACAGTTTGCGTACTCCTCTCTCGAATGAAATAGTCCCATAACTTCAAGAAAAAAAAACGAATCGCTTTCCTTTAAGAATTCTAAGCCTGGTGTTTCCACCTTGACGTTTCTTTCTGCTTTTTTCACTCTGAGACGCAGAAGTTTCATCATAGTACAAGGAAGTGTATCATTAGGAGATTGTCAGATTAATTAGACAAAATATTTGGCTCCCTAAAATGAGCTCATTGTTTGCCACTTACTCATTTAGGCCTCTTTTCGTGCCAGGATGTCTATTTTGGAAGATTCATGCATTGGTGATAATTATAAGTATTATTAAGAAACTTAAGGATTTTATTAGGAAGCCCAGATCCAGAGTCTCCTGAAGAATATGAGGGAAAAAAAAATGGGTTAAGAAATGAGGAAAGTAATTTCCATTTACTTCACCAAATCAAGTCTCCTTAAATACAGAGAGACCAACAGACTATAAATGTGGTCCCTAACGTAGGACTCTGCATATCTGAATAGTTGTCTATGGCAGGGTGGTGGGGGGGTGGTGGTGTTCCTGATCTGGGTATTTGATATTTGTGGTTCTGTAATCAACCAACTTTTCAGAGAGAAAAGTCAAACTATGGCTCTCTCTTTGATCAGTATTGCTTTTATTTCACACAGCATTTGACCTTCCAAGCCTCATGAAAGCAGGAAGGCAAAGTCTACCAAAATTCCTGAATTCAATTTGAGACTTACAAGTTTGGACTTCACTTAGATTTTGCATTGTAACACCCTTAATCCCACAACTTCACTCTTGACCTTTAGTGCCTAAGAGTGTTATCAGAATTTTCTCTGTGTTAATACTAGAATCTGAACATTTGAATTCTAGCCTTAAGGTCTCTGTATTTCAAATTCTAGGAGTTAAAACCACTTCTGCTCTTGAAGAATCTGGAGAAAAAGAAGTAAAATAATCCTCTCATTTATGCCTTTTATCTCACAATGCACTTATACTAACCTGTAGCCGGGCACTATTTTGGTTATATATTAACATATTCACAAGGGACTAGGTACAGACATAGATCCAGGCAAAGACACAGATGTACATATTATATTACTAAGAAGAGATTTTAAGAGAGAGATGAAGAGACACTGAGTGAGCATGAGCACAGAAGATTGGAGATTCAAAACATAAACTCAAATCCTAAACTTTCCCAGCTCTGAATGGCATGAGAAATCTTTTTACGAAGTGTTTAACTCCTTGACATTATTTCATCTTATCTCTTTCAAAAGTGCTTTTGTTCCCTAATTGTGACCCCATCTCTTTTAGCCCTTGAAACTACTACTGGGTCTCATTCACTCCTCTTTCTCATCCGATGGGTATTCCCCGCACCTCTGCAACCAATCAAATCACCACCATACCATTTCTTTCAACCCAAACCACCTATCAGTTTCCCCTATTGTTCTAAAATGCCTTTTGTCTCTCTTACGCACACAGAGAGGACTTGAATGTTTTTGCTACCAGATTTCAATGGCCCTGGTTTATATGAAGTGTTGGACTTTAACAACTGGTGTTTCCGGAAGCTGTGAAGATCCTAATGACTCTAGTGAAAGAATCTTCATCACTTCCTAGTAGTTCACTAACTTCAAAGTTTCTAGTCAAACTTTAAAATTAGTAGTCCGAGACCTGGAACGTACACCTAGTGCTGTCCTTTACCATCTGTGAGACTCTAAATAAGTGGGTCTCAGGGACCTATTTGAAAGAAGCTCCTATCTCGCTAGCTCCCAAGGTTGCCATGAAAGTTAAAATGAAGCAACACTGAAGCCCACTGTCAACACCTAGGTGATATGCAAACAGAAGGGAACATGCAAAACACCTGCTGGAAACTTCCTCCCTGGGAGATGGAAATGGGACGTTGTCCTCACCTCTGGATTCATGGAACTCCAGTGTGACGTGGGCATCAAATCCAAGGCTGAAGTAATTATTGAAAACATTCAGAGGAAGCTGCAATGATGAACAAAGTAGAGGTGAAGTGGTGTGTAACCAGACAGAGTCAAGGAAAGCCTGATGCCAGGCACCTGTCTCTGGAGCAATCCCTGGGAGAGAGAGAAGCCGTAACCCGAGGGACAAGGTTTTGTGTAGAAAGAACACAGATTTTTGAATTCATTAGCGAAAGCTCAAATCAAATAACACTCCCAAGGATGTTAAATAGGATAGGAAACAAGTGACACAAATACAAATTATTAAATGAGAACTGGTCTTGCAGATATTAGTAAGAGAGCCAAATTCAGCTCAAGGAAACACATGTACGATAGTTACAAAGAATCGGGGCGCCTGGGTGACTCAGTTGATTAAGCATCCGACTTCAGCTCAGGTCATGATCTCACAGTTTGTGAGTTCAAGCCCTGCATCAGGCTCTGTGCTGACAGCTCGGAGCCTGGAGCCTGCTTCAGATTCTGTGTGTGTGTGTGTGTGTGTGTGTGTGTGTGTGTGTGTCTCTGCCCTTCCCTTGCTCATGCTCTGTCTCTCTCTCTCTCTCTCTCTCTCTCTCTCAAAAATAAATAAACAGTAAAAAAAATTTTTTTTAAGTTACAAAAAATGATTCACTAAGTGGGGTGCCTGGGTGGCTCAGTTGGTTAGGCGTCCAACTTGGGCTCAGGTCATGATCTCACGGTCTGTGTGTTCGAGCCCTGCATTGAGCTCTGTGCTGACATCTCAGAGCCTGGAACCTGCTTCGCATTCTGTGTCTCCCTCTCTCTCTCTCTGCTCCTCCCCTGCTCACTCTCTATCTCAAAAATAAATAAACATTAAAAAAATATTTAACACTAAAAAAAATTTTTTTAAAGAATTAATTCACTAAACGAACTTAGAGAGTCGATTCAATTGCAAGGATCATGTGCAAGCTACTTAATCAGAGGATATACTTTTCTGAGAATTTATGTTCACCATATTAATATTGCAACTTAAAATGAATAACATTTAATATGCTTACCCTTTGGTTTTTTAAAATCTATTTTTGACATAGGTCATAAGCAATTATGCAGTGGTAAACATTCAGCTATCCTTGATCTATAGGGAAAGAAATATACACGTGTATACATATTTGTCAGTATCATCCAGATTTCTATTCAGTCTATCAGACCTTGGATCTTTAATATGATCATGAAACATGCAGATACCCATGCAGGGACATACACAAGCCTTCCTAGAGTCCTCTGGGTCCCTGGTTGTTAGCAATGCCAGCTCCGTAAACGAGAGGACAATACAAACTAAAATCCTTCATCAAAGTGCAAAATTCATGTGCTTTTAAGGCTTCAATGTTAGAACAATCAGAAAAGCATGTGGAAAGTGCTAGAAAGGAAATTGTAGTTCTTCCACTTTTCCTTCGGTAGCTCAGAGTGGAAAGTAAATGTTAAATTAAATAGAGAGGCAATTTTATCTCAGCTTGGATAATGTTTCCAGATAATTATCAGGTTTAGACTCCAGACAGAAATATACTTGTCTTCTGTTAGAAATAAGTGTTTAACCCTCAAGATCCCAAAAGTAAGTTTATTGCACTGTTTTATGCGTCCCTTGATCAGCAAGATTTTGTTTGACTAGAATGTGGACCTTGTCCCATTAAGAGATAAATGAAATGAGAGGGAGAGGAACAGAAAGAGATATTAATACAGAAAAAAAAAACACAAAAAAAACAGATTGCCTTGGCCTCCAATGGAAGAAAAGAATGAAGGCTCCCCACCCCCAACCCCAACGGGAGGTCCCGAGTCAGAGTTTGTAACAATTCAGAGGTCAAATCGGCCCCCTTAGAAATGGCTACAATTGAGTCGAGAACAGGGGAGAAAATAAACACAGAGCAGTGCCAAAATCAGGTCTTATTCTCCTGGCTTCATATCTGAGCATGTCCAGTTCCTGCACTTCATCAAAATACCAAGCCTCTGCAGTGAGAGCAAGGGTTGGTGATCTTGCCAAAAGCACAGATAGGTTCATCTCTACCATTTACGTTTTCTTGGCTACAATTGTAACCCATGTCTTAGCATTCACTGATAACTCGGGAGAACATTTGGTTACCATCCCCTAAATAATACCCCGGTTTAGTCTTTTATTAAATTCTTGTTCCTATTTTTCAGGAAAAATTGCCTCAATTTTCTACACATCTCAAAAATCCAATTTTTCAAAGCCCTTTAATTATCTGGATTAATGTTTCCTGGCTGCACCAAGGAGTCTTTCCATTTCTTAAGCTGTCAGGAAGAGATGCAAATAGAGATTTCTCTTGAGGGCCTAAGCATTCTAAGATTGGTGGAGAAAGGACCTTAAATTTCCATACAATTATTTTCACTTTGGCTATTTTCTACCCAATTTCTATAGGTCGGATACATTAAAAAGTATCATATCCCAAGATGATACCTGCAGTTTAAGCAACATTGTGACATTATGAATAAAAATCAACTAGGCAGTCATGGTATCTACTAGAAACCTTATAATTTCTGGATCATGGTTTAGGGGAAAAAACATGAAGAGAAGATAAAACGTATTTTCACTTATATTAGCCAAATAAGAAACTTGAGTGTTTATCACAATTGGTTAGGATCATGGTGTCGATAAATAAATAGATTTTGGTTGGGTTCAAAAGGATAGCCGGTTCAATTTATTTTAAAGCAGCAATGCCCATGACAATAAATTGAAAGAAAGAAAGAAAGAAAGAAAGAAAGAAAGAAAGAAAGAAAGAAAGAAAAGAAAGAAAGAAATTAAAGAAAAGAAGAGAAAATAAAAAAGAAAAGAAATACCCAAGACAATCTTGACCTCAATCAATGGCATAATCCAATAAAGCAGAGACGTCATTTAAAGTACAGATTCTGAGAGCCACCTGGGTGGCTCAGTCGGTTAAGCATCTGACTTCAGCATCATCTTCCAATCCAGGAGTTTGAGCCCCCATGTCGGGCTCTGTGCTGACACTCAGAGCCTGGACCCTACTTTGGATTCTGTGCCCCTTCCCCGCTCATGCTCTCTCTCTATCTCTCAAAAATAAGTAAACGTTAAAAAAAATTTAGGGGCACCTGGGTGGCTGAGTCAGTTAAGCTTCCAACCTGGGCTCAGGTCATGATCTCACGGTTCATGAGTGTGAGCCCCACTGTCAGCACAGAGCCTGGAGCCTGCTATGGATTCTGTGTCTCCCTCTCTCCTGACCCTCCCTTGCTCTCTCTCTCTCTCTCTCTCTCTCCCTCTCTCTCAAAAATAAACATTAAAAAATTTAATAAGAAAAATTTTTTTAAAAATTTAAAGTACAGATTCTGATCCTTCAACCTGCATTTACTTCAGCAGAATCGATGGAGACTGGGCCCCATAATCTGCATGTTTCAAGGACACATGTGGAGTTTCTTATGCATGAAAAGCTTTGTAAACACTCTCATAGAAGAAAAGTGGAAAGTAATATGCAAGGAGAGGTTACTTGGCAACCTGTCAAACTTATATGAAATTGAGGTGGGAACTTCGAACCAAATTTACCACCAAAACTCTGCACTAATATGTGTACAATTGTGTCTCTTCATATGTCTTGGGTGGAAATGAAAGCTTCATCACTGAAGGAAAAATATGAAATCAAAACATTTATTTAGGCATCTTCAAGTCCCAACCAAGTGATGAAACTGGCTCAGTTAATACTTCCTAAACGTAAGAGATATTTAGTATCAGACAAGACATCTCAGGAGGTTATCTTTCTATCAAAAAACCATATGCCTAATGCTTCAGAATATCCATATTTTTTCACCATCCCATAGGTTCTGAGATGCAGTGCTTGAGAGATCAGAAAATGAATATATGTATTTCTGGTGTGGAAGACAAGGAGTAGGAGATCTCAGTCTTTAGAAGTCAAGGAGGCAGAATCATTGAGTAGTGTTAGACTCCTAGCCCCAGTGGCCATAAACTCAAACATTATCCTGTTATCTCATAGGAAGGAATCAGCATATGATTCTCCAGCCAGGAGCGCATTTCCTGTCACTCAGGCACATGCTCCAGGGTTCCTCTCTGCTGAAGAAAGAGCTCTCTCACCTTACACACACCATCTTCAAGTTCTTCTGGAGGCAAGTCTGGGTTTCTTTCCACGTGGAGGTTCCAGCGATCCAGCTGTACAATTGTCCCATCTTCGACTTGGCAAAGGATCTTCGAAACAGGTTCATCAGTGTAGCCCTAAGGAATCAAAAAATATACCCACTGCCATCTGGAGTAGCAAACAGTACAGCCAAAGGTATTTCATGCAAGCAAGAGCCCTTTTGCTGTAGCTCTGTTTATTTTGCGATTAGCAAGGCTGGGAAAGTAAACTGTTTTCCTTGAAGTACTTAGAATCTAAGACAAAAGTCACAGGTAACGTGCATAGAGATACTGCTCTAACTGGTTTGAGCTGAGTAATTTTTGCCAGCACCAGGAACCAGTAGTCACCGGTAGGCATTTGAGGGCCATGCTGGATGGCTGCTTCCATCAGAGTGACAAGAGGACTCCCCAGGTCTCCTACTAGAGGAATCTGAGAGACACATAGGACAAGTATGTGTGGAAAAGGAGGAAAGGAATCCAGGTGGCATATGAGAGACAACTTTTTCAATTAACATTCCACTTCACCTCCCTAACCTTGCAGTGGGACACCGTTCTTTCCATGGCTGAAGGCAAGTCTGTCTGAGGCACAGCCCTATTATGCAACCACTTACTACTTGAGCATGTATTTACTGGCAGCATGATTATTAAGGACAGTCAAGTCTCTGATTTGGATGCGAGGAGTCAACAGTGATAAATATATTTACATGAAGCAACTAATTTATTATCATTTATACTATGCTCACTGTAGGAGGTCAATTCACCCAATGCCAAATTCATATCTGCTAATATCTGAAGAGAATTATCACCTAATGGAGGTTAATTCACCCAAAGGTCAATTTCATATCTGCTAATATCTGAAGAGAATTTTCATGGAGCCCAGTCCAATCTCTCATATGAGCAGATAAAAAGCTGGTGGGGCTGCATATGTTAGCATATTGTGCCTCCTTACTATCTTAACACTGTAAAAATGTTAATAAAAAAAGCTGGTGAGTGACAGGTAAACGTCTTCCACTAAGCTTAACTAAAGTTGGCCGTATGGTGGGAAGGACAGTTGGCTATCTGTTTCACAAAGCCATGATGACACCAAGCAGAAAAACAAAATGCTCAATAAAACCCGTAACTCTCTTAAACAAAGGACTGTAATCTGAACCAGATTTACTCTTCTGGCCAAGACTGAGGGTCAGGATCAATTCGGGTCCGTGTGCTTGTTTTGCATAAAGACTTGAGGCCAACCCACCCACCACCTTTCAATGGATACCTCAAGAAGCCCCAGGCCTGTGTACTAACCCCCATTTTTTATACCATACTTTCTTCTCTAGATGATTCTAAATTTGAACTGAAGAAGGTCCCGGATAAAACCATGAAGCAGGGGCACCCTAATTCTCCATTCTAACTTATTCTTTGGACAACAGTAGCATATTCCCCTTCCGTTAGAACATCTGTGGATTCAGGGACCCTTCTGCTTGATGGCCTGGGTGGTCCCTGAGAACAGTTCTTACCCCTCCCCAGTTGAGAGTTCGAGCCAGGTCGTTCCCAGTTCCCAGTGGAAGGACCCCGACAGGAGGCTGAGGGCTCAGCTGCAGTTCATCCAGAATAGAAAGGATCCAGCCCACCTACAGACATTTCGGGGGCCAGAAGAGATATGAGAAAGATAGGTAAGTTACAAAGACAACCTGAGAGAAGGAAGCTTTAAAAAGCAAATGATATAGTTTAATTTTTCTTTAAAATATGTACGATTTAATCTGGTAGTCAAGAAACAGACCACTTATCTCAAACGGTTTCAAAATGGTGAGTCCCTAAAGGGAGAAGGACCATTTTGTTCATGCTGTCATATAAGCAAAACTGGACCCACTCATCTGTATGTTTAACTTGAGATCTACCTTCAAATTTAGAACAGTTTAAAATCTGGGGAGGTTTACAATATAGGCATTGGAGACAATACAAGACCTACAATCAGACTGAATTTCAATTTTGGTCACACTCGCTACATAATCTTGATTAAATTATTTAACCTCACTGAGATTTATTTACCTGATTTTCAAAATGGAGATAATGCCTACCTCACAAGACTGTTTACAGATTAAACTAAAATGCATATAAAGCCCTTAATATGGTCTATGTAAGCACTAATTAAATGGTTACCCTCCATAACACCATCTTAGAAATTAGTAGCATTTTCCTAATGATCCCCATATTCTCTGTAATGAAACATTATGAAAACATAATTATGCATGGTCCTAGTACTTATTATAAGTTCAGGCAGAAAATAGATACTTATATACTAGAATCATATTCCCATTTAATCTTTTTCTAAGATAAATAATACTTTAGGTTTGGTCTTGCAACTATTTAGAATAATTACCCAAAACCTGGAAATGGCAAAAAGAAACTTGCATATCCTCACAAAGTCCTACTAAGGTGGCATTTTACAGGCCTAAGAACTTTATAACTGTAGGCTAACTGGAATATTTCTGTCCTGTGGATACACAAAGGTCGAGAATAGAAGATTATGTTAAAGGTTATGGTTTTATTCCCCCATATGGCCATAAACCAATTTTATCTCACATTTAGAAAAATTGTTTTGGAATAAACTACATAATCCTTTCCCTCTACTTCTCCAATAAGTCAACTCTATCATCTTGCTGGATGCGAGGAGCTAAATAAATTTGAGCTAAGCTCTTCATCAAAGAACTAAATAAATTTGACATGCATTCATTCTACATTTGTATGAGTCCTATTTTATTTTTTTAATAGTACGTTAACAGTATATGTAGTGCACACTACATATAAAACACAGAACTAAGTAACTGAAATAAGATGAATGAGCTGGAACAAGGTAAGTTAGACTGGATGCCTGCTCCCAAGGAGCTTACAAGGAACAAGGAGAGAGACAATCACTGCTTTCCATGTCCTGATTTCTGAGCAAAGTTCTCTTATTAAACTTCAAAATGACTCTGTAAGGTAGGTAGAAGTCTCATCTCCATGTAATAGATAAGGAGGCCAAAACTTGGTAATATCATACCCTTACTGTGGTAATATCATACCATTTATGTAGTACAGATCGCATTCAAAATTAGGTATGCTAAACCCCAAGGCTGACCTCTTAGCCACTCTGGGACAGAGAGCCTTTCAGCAAAGACCCAAACCCCATTCCAGATAGGGCCTGACCATGCTGAAGACAGAGGCATATACTTTTGGAATCTCTGGAATGCTGGAGAAACCTTAGAAATTGCTCAAACCAATTCAATTAATTTGCAGATTTATTAACTGAGGTGCAAAGAAGTCAAGCAATTTGCTCAAGGCTAGATAATTAGGAGTGTCAATGTCATGATCTTATCAGGTCTCTTGACTCCATCTAAAATCCTTTCGCTACCACAGTATTCCTTCCAGGATGTAAAACTTGACCGTCCATCAAGAAGCCTGAAATTGTGTTTACCTTCTAGAAAGGCATACCCCCGTGTTCACCCAATATGGTGAACTAAAAATCCAGATCTAAAGAAGTGTCCAAAAATCCCTCCATTCCCTGGGCAATTCCCTCCCAGACAACTTCTTAGATTCTGACCTAACACTTTCTTAGTTGTCTTACACACAGTACAAACAAAGCTTGCTATTGAAGTGTGAGGGGAAAAAGAGTCAGATGCTAAAATATATCTGATGACTATGCTAGATACCGTTCTTGCTCAGCTACCTGTGCACAAACACAGTAGAAGCAGATCCCTCTAGTAAACTACAAGACATGAAAACTCAGAAATCCCAACAATCAGGGGTCACTGATTGCAGATGCAAATAGCCCTGAGAACTAGAGACTCGGAAATGCAATGGAACTCTAGAAATTCGAACTCAACATCCCATATAAAGAAGGCAATCTCTTTACAACTTTTCTAAGAGATGATCACTCTGTCTCCCCCTTATGAACTGTACTCACAAATCTGTCTACTTTCTTTCAGGTAGATTTAAATTGGAAATTTGTTTCTTATGCATAGTTGAAACAGGTCTCTCTTTTCTTGGTAAGGATAATGTCGTGTGTTCATATTTCCAATACCCAATGCACTCCAGACACAACGATAGGAAAAATAAATCCTCAGGGACCAGAAGCAAAGCAAACACAAAATGGCAAGCAGATGAAGCCAGGAGTTTGGCTTCTGTCTGGTAACAGGGAGTAGAAGTTCACCCCTCCTGACAGGGGGCCATGTATGAATAAGGGTCCCTCTTGGCCAGCGGGAGAGAGGCTGGAAAAGAATGTGAGAACCCCTGCCTGAGGCCACAGCCCAAAGACAGGGGAGACCCCTTGCGGCAGGAGGGAGAAAGCCGCCAGCAGTGGGCTCACCTTCCCCCTGGCTTGCTGATGTACCTCAAACATCCAACACCTCCTCAGGATGGGTGCCTTAGTCACCTAAGGAAAACCCACTCGAGTCTCAGAGTGCTGGAGACCATGCAAAGGACTAGGAAGGGATAGTGACAGGATGCAGAGAAAGAAAAGGGAAAGACCAAACACAACAAAGTAACTTCCTCTGAAGAGGACCCTGCAAAAAAAAATTCTAAATCGCAGGAAGAACACTAATACCAAGATGGACGGGAAGAGGAAGGATCAGTCCACAGTGTGTGAAATACAAATACTTTTCAAATAACTGAAATGAGTGTCCTGTAATTTCCATGAATTGATGGGGTATCTTCTTAAAGAATTTTTTTAATGTTTATTTATTTATTTTGAGAGAAAGAGAGAGAGAGAGAGAGAGAGAGAGAGAGAGAGAGAGAAACCCCAAGCAAGCCCAGTACTGCCAGCCCAGAGCCTGACACAGGACTTGATCTCATGAACCATGAGTTGGACACTGAACTGACTGAGCTACCCAGGTGCCCCTGATGGGGTATCTTCTAATCTTTAATCAGTATAACAGCCTTCATCCAAATCTTCTTAAGCTGTTGCTGTTTTCTCAAAAAAAGTTGCCAAGAATCCACGCCATACTGTGATATAGTTCCTCAGAATGGCAGGAGCCCTCCGGTCCCCTGGATTTCTCACCATCTCCTTTTCTCTCACACTTGCCCTAACAGAAGAGGAAAATGTATAACTGATTTGAATTAAAGGATTTCCCCCTTTCTTATTCAATGATTTAAGAACTGCATAAATGTTAAGAGTGCCTCGGTGGCTCAGTTGATTAAGCGTCCAACTTTGGCTCAGGTCATGATCTCACAGTTCATGAGTTCGAGCCCCACATCAGGCTTGCTGCTGTCAGCACAGAGGCTGTTTCAGATCCTCTGCCCTGTCTCTCTCTGCCCTTCCCTGGCTCACGTGCTCTCTCTCTCTCTCTCTCAAAATTAAATAAACATGATTTAAAAAGAGGGGTGGGCAGCTACTTATCTCCCTTGATCAAGAATTGCATAAATACATTCTACTTTCTTTTTCCAATAGCCAAATATTTTCTTCTGAATACAACCAGGTAGGTTTAGTAACCCATTATTACCTAACCTTAGGGTCATCAAATGTCACCTGCCTTTCATAACCAAGATGTGTCATGAAGTTCTCTTAAGTGCCACCAGTAGGCTAGTAGTTCTTTTAGCAGAGGAGGGTCTGGATCTTTTCTCATAGTCCTCAATAGCGTTTCTCATCCATGAGCTACATTACTCAACAGCAGCTTCCCCAAAAGGCAACAGAACGTAGGGTGTAGGGAGACAGAGCTCAGTGAACCCCACTCCATCATACATGGGCTGGGTGAGTTTAAGCAAGTGACTCCGTCACTCCAGGTTCTCTCATCTGTCTCTCAAGCCTGTTAGGGGTATGTTATCAGTTAAACACCATGTAGACATTTCTTAGCTTGGCAAATAGGAGATGCTTAATTAACATTAGCTGCTGTGATTAGGCTTTATTTTTCTTCCTCTTCACTTCCTCTATGAAGGTCCAGTTTCCTAGAAGCAAAACGCCCTCTTCCTTTTTCTCCGCTTAACGCTGAACCTCAAGTTCACAAATCAATCCCACCTTTGACTGCCATCAATCACAAAGTCTTTCACACACTATCAAAGACAGAAAAGCCAAGCTGTACTGAAGCAGAGAGGTGCTACAAAAGAGGAAGGGATGGGGGAGAGAGAGAGAGAGAGAGAGAGAGAGAGAGAGAGAGAGAGAAAACAAATACACTTACAATAGCAGGAGACAGAAAAGACCTTGAGTAATAATCTGTACCTGTCCCTATAAAAGCAGAACTATACAAAGGATCTTCAGGCCCAAAGCTGTTCTTGGGGCCTCTCGCTTACCAGCAACCTGTCCCTTCTGGAAGTCCAGGCTTCAGGTTCTTAGCAGGGATTATGTTTGCTAGGCTATCCCATTTCCCCCAAATCATCTCCACCAGCTCATCCAGCACTCCTTCAGTTATATTTAATTAATTGCAAAACAGCACTTGGCACATTTTCCACCACAGCTGAAGAAAACTATCCAGATTGGGTGAAATCATTTCTGAGTTCGCAAGGTTCTTTCCTGCCTTTGTGTTAGGAGGAGCAGGGCTGAGGGATCTGAAACAGCACGGTCCTGGGCTCTGTCCCTGAGCAGCCCCACAGTACTGTCCCCACAAGCTGGCCAATGCTGCCACCCCTGTCCACGCTATGCTTTAGCTGTCACTGCATGTGTCCCCAGTGCACTGCGAGCAATATTTTCCCTCTGCAAGGTACTAACATCAGAGGCGGCTGAGGGGTGGCAAGAACAGCGAACTGACATTTTTTTCGAACAGACCCAATACACGTAGCTCCTCATATGCTGGCAAAAAGCGAAGGATGTGCATGTTGAGAAATCAAAAGAAGTAGAACATTTCTCAACTGAAAGATCATCAAGACGGCATTTAACGACTGGGTGTCCCTTTCTAGTATGTACATTAGGATTCTTCTGATGTTTTCATTTATATTTGTACGTAATAGTTTTTAGGTCATCATGTGTTAAAAAGAACTGTTTAAGGGGCACCTGGGTGTCACAGCTGGTTGACCGTCTGACTTTGATCTCAGCTCAGGTCATGATCTCATAGTTCATGGGTTTGAGCCCCTTCTCGGGCTCTGCTCTGATGGTACAGAGTCTGCTTGGGATTCTGTCTCTCTTTCTCTGTGTCCCTCTCCCACTTGTGTGCACACACATGCTCTCTCGCTCTCTTTTTCTCTCAAAAAAAAATGAATTAACATACATTTTTTAAATAAAAATATATGAAAATCACTGTTTAAAATCAGCCCTAAAGCAATCAAGACAGAAGGTGAGAGAAATGGGTGGGGGAGGGATATAGCTAGGCTAGCACTTCGGGAGAAAAGGGGTTTGGGATGATGTGCTTGGCACTATCACTTAAAGGGAAACAGTACTTTCTTCCCTGCTGTGGCTGCACAAAGTCCAGCAAGGAGGTGCCTTCTGTTTAGGGTGTATCCTCGTCTAGGGAAGCCAACTGATCAAGAAATAAGCATGAAGGAGCTGGCTACAGAGTTTAACTCCAGGCCTCCGGAAAGAGGGCAACGCAGTTAAAGGTGGACCTGCTGTTCCAGCCCCGTTATCGAGGTCAGGGGCCAGATAGGTAGGGACCACGCTGCACCATAAGGAGCCATAAGGAGGGGAGGGCACGGGCGCCTCTAGGCTCTTGGTCCACATGCCCTTCACTATTCGAGCAAAACGACAGCTATGGGGAGCTGGACAGGTAGAGATGTGCCCAAGGAAGGGAAAAAATACAAATTTACTGCATAACCCAAGAGCAGCTCGTTTACAAACATGAGGGTCTGAGATCATTCTTGAGTTAGGGGAGTTTTCCTAGGGCCTTGAGAAGATGTGACAACCGTGTGACAGCCTTAGGATCATGCTAACCAGTTACAAAGAGATGACATCTGTACCGTCCCCTGCAGCATCCACTGGCCACAAGCGGCGACTGGGCACAAGAAATGTGCCTAATACAAACCGGAGGGGCTCTGAGTCAAAACAGATGCTGGATTCTGGAGACAGCGCAAATAGAATGTAAAATAATCTCAAGTGATTCTTCTACGACTGCATGTTGAAGTGATAATATTTTGGAGATACTAGGTTAAATAAAATGTAGTATAAAATTAATTTCACCTGCTTCTGACTTTAAGTACCTTCTAGAAAACTTAAAAATGTGGCTTGTATTGTAGTTCTCTTGAACAGCCATGGTCTATACTATTGTAATGCTACAGCTATGAAGACCTTTAGGGATGCAAATGTATCCCCTTGCAGATTTAGAAGGTCTCAAAGGAGGGTAAGGAACCTGCTGAAAGTGACGGAAATACAAGCACCCAACAGGGTCTTCTGCCTTCAAGTGGAATGCAGGAAGACGGGCTATTTAAAAGTGCAAGGAGGTAGAGCAACACAAACGAGCACTGAAGCCTAAGAACTTGTTTCCAAACTGGGGCGCCTGGGTGGCTCAGCTGGTTGAGTGTCCGACTTTGGCTCAGGTCATGATCTCGGGGTTCATGAGTTCGAGCCCTGCATTGGGCTCTGTGCTGACAGCTCAGAGCCTGGAGCCTGCTTCAGATTCTGTGTCTCCCTCTCTGCCCCTCCCCTGTTCGTGCTCTGTCTCTCAAAACGAAATACACGTTAAAAAAAAAATTTTTTTAATAAAAAAAGGAAATTGTTTCCAAATTAATGCAAGACATCTATACGTTAAACAATATTTTGTGCACAAACTGATGGAGTTAAGGGTTAATACATCCCCCTGCTAATCAGTCAAAAGAAATTCCATTCCTGATTCTCCCTGGAACCTTGTCACTGCACTGACAGAATTCTGACGGCTTATGGTGATAGATATGCTCACTGAGTAAAGGCTGAGTGCCTTAAGTCAAATGTATACCTGACACTCTCAGGAACCATTCTTCGCTTGCCTAAAGCCAGCAATCTTTCTTCATAAATCCATCAGGAGGCCTTGTCTTTATATATAAACTCTGCCCCCACTCAAAATTTAAAGTTTCATATTCTAAACTAATAAAATTAAAAGTATCAATCACTGACCTAGAAAAAATATTTCAAATTCCATGCATCTTTCACAAAACATCCATTTTGGCCAAGTAAAGCAAACTAAAACTTGGGTCTTGGGTCAGGTACAAGATACACAAAGTTTTGATCCTGAGTGATTAAAGTACAGAGGTTACTACTGAGAAAATAATTAACACAAAAGCATGCACCAATTCTAAGGTAAATCGGCTACTTTCCCTTTGGGCATTAAAGTAATTTACCAGCTCTAAGGTAACTCTACTACTTTCCTTGGGGCGTGCCTGTTGCAAGGGACCGAGGGTAAACATCTAGTGCATTTGTGAGTGATGTGGAAGGATGTGAAAAACGAAGTCAGGAACATAGATGTGGTCCCTAGGAGGAAAACCTACCTGGAACATAAAAGTAGTATCTAGCCTTGTGAAGTACCTATTAATTATGGCGTATTTAAAGAAAGGACGCTAGGAAAGACAGGCTAAGTAGGAGAACCAGACAGTCTTCATGTCAAAAGGTGTTATTAATGGCACAAGGGCGTATTCACAGATATTCAACACTGTAATCGGGCCTGGTCTTCAGGATCCATTAGCAATCTCCCAAGTCTCATTTGCTCATCATTCTGGTTTTGTCCCAGATAAGTTTCTTGAAAACCACTAGTTACACCCTAGTCTCCAAAATCAATGATAATTCTGCAGTCTCTCCTCCAGGATATAACCACTGCCTCCTTCTTTGAAACTCCTTTGTGTTTTGTTTTTTTTTTTAATTTGGTTTTTTCCTTGACAGAATAAACTACAGGTGGTCTTTTCTATGTCTATTTTTTTCCATTTTCCTTTTGAACTTTGGCCCAGACTCCCTAACTGCAGTTCTTTCACAAATGTCCGGACTTGGCTCTCTTGTCCTTGTCCTTTAGGCTTGAAAACCCCAGGTTTCCAAATACTTCTCTAGTTGCAGGGAATGCCTCAAACCATACAACCTAGAATGTCCTTCCTACACAAACCCGCTGAGTAGAGCAAAGGGACAAGAAAGGAGAAGTGAGAGCAAGCTGCCACGAGGCTCGGTGATGATGGGAGAAGTTTGGAAGGCGTGGTGCTCAATCAATGGTGAAGCTCAAGATGTAGAGATGGAATAGGAAGGGCATGTGGATTTGAGGTCATGGACACGTAGGTTAAGAAAGGATAAGAACTATGAATTCAGGATAGCAACTGGTCTGCTGCTGTCACTGAGATTTAGAGAGGGAGAACAGATGGGCGCAAATACTGAAGTCATATGGGAAGACAAGGAGATTCTAAAACAAGGAAGAGCACTATAGTAAAGGGTCACAATAAGTTTATACTTTAATTAAGATAACTATCTGGGGACAGCTGAGCTAGGAATGTGTGTGCATGTACGTTAAACATAATATATATTTATTGTACCTATAAAAGACACACTGAGCTAAGAAGAACACGATGCGTGTGTAAGTGATATGTAATAAATAAATATATATATGTATATAAATACACACTATATATGTATCTAATGTATATCAGACACATCAATTAATGTGTATTATCATATATATGATGTGATATATATATGCATATATGTATACACATATATGTTATCTCCTCAGAGGATTTGTTTGGATATAATTCTACTAAAAAAGGTTGGGAAATTTTCACAGCAGCCCATCCCTAAGTGTATTTCCCTAGAACACAACAAATGCTTGAAATTTAATTGGTATTGTGGCAGAAAAAAATTCCCTGGTCAAATAATTTTGGACAATGCTGGGTTAAACAAAGTGAAATAGGTTTGGCTTCTCAGCTATAAGACTTTACATTGAATTTTATAAGCTAATAATGTGTATTGTGAATCTTAACAAACAGTAAACACTGTTTTCCCAACTGCAAAATGTTTTCTTCTCCATGGAGTAATTTAAGGGACCGGTGGAAACACTGTTCTATTTTTTTCCCCAGTTGCATTTACTGGTACATAATATGTATCCAATGCTACATTAAGTGCCCACTTGCTATGATAAAGAGAAGATTTTGTTGCTACCTTTGAGAATAAAACATTCTAATTAGGGAGATTAGAGAAAAGTCAAAGAGAGTTCATAATAAAATCCTAGATCCTGGGAGAGCAGACTCCAAATACAGAAGAAAAAGACACTGGACAGCAGCATCTAAATGTCATGGTTCTCAATTCTTTGCCTTTGCTAAATATACCAACGTAAGTAGAGGGCAAATGGAGAGACAGATGAGGCAAAGAGAGGAAAATGTGACAATATTAAACTTCAGCCCAATTCCATCTTTTCTTCAAAAATGAATACAAAGGATACCAATCAATGATCTTTAAGGCAAACCAATGTCAGCATTTTAAGTTCTATTTCCACTTGTAAAAGAATGAAGACAATAATTTTGTCCATTTACTTCTCCTTAATTGTGACCAATTAAGAACAAATTAAATAAGGGTTTGTTTTTTTTTTAAAGAATTTAGTCATCTATAACCGTCATTCTAATAATACAACCACATCCTTACCTTGTGGAATAGGAAAGGATATAGTCAAGCTGAGGGAGTAAAACATAATTTAGTAAGACCAAGTATGAATCCATGAGAACAATAATCAAGTCTCTTATAACCCTTTATGGGCTATGCTTCACATGACAGAGACCTATGTTTTAGGGGACTGGAAAGAGGTGAGGTGGGAATAAATAAGGAGAACTGTCATAGGGAAAACAAAAGAAAGATGGAAGAAATAAAGGAGACAACTGGATTCTATTTCAAGGACCTACCGTTCCATCCCCGCCACAGGCCAGAATTCGTAGATTTGGTACCTTCCTATATAACTCAAGCCTGTAGAGGAGATAGAAGACAAATTAAACATGAGCACATCACTGGCCATCGCAGAGAGAAAACCCAGGGCACAAGAGGGCTCTGGGATATCCACTGGAGAAAATGTATAATCAACGTAATGTCGTCAAAACTAGTTACCAAGTCATCACGAGGGAAGAGACCCCAACAACTGCATCAGAGGTTGGCAGCAAAAGTCAATTTTTAAATGGCTGACATTGGAAAGGGATTTCAGGATGTCCCAGGGTTTCATCTCCCATAATTGCTATTAACGCATCAACTCACGTCGTTTCCCTGGTGAGCGTCGACTTCCTTTTCTTTTCCCATCATACCCTCCCCTCCTTTCTCAAAGGAAATCGTCATGAATCGATAGTCAATGCTGATTGTACGTCTCCTCCTCATACTTTTTTAGAAGTTTTTTCTTGTTTTTTTTTTTTTTTTTGAAACAAAAAGTGGAAACCTTCTTGAAACCTTCTACTTTCTACGCTTAATCCCAATAAACCTTTTCAGAGAGACAGGGTGCTGGGAGGATACCTACTAGTCACACGACCACACCTACAATCCCAGCTCTCTCTCTTCAGAGAGAGAACCAAATTTATACTCGTCGGGCCAAAGAGGGAAGACTTACTGACTTCTCTTTATTTAAAATTTGTCTGCTTAAAGTTAGATAATTTTTCATGGTGGCTCTTGAGAAAATACAATTAGACCCCCGCCCCACCCCCCGGCTAAAACATTTGCTTAAGCAAAGCGATTAAACCCTCTGTTCTAGAAGACATCACCTTGTAAATCTTTGTTTTGTTTTGTTTTGTTTTTTCTGAAAATATCTCCTATCTGGTCACATTCTTCATGATGATCTATGAAGTCTCTACCTAAAGTGCAACCAAAGTGGTAAGATTTTACGATTTTGCCCTTCTGACGGGGCAGACGCCAAGGTAACAGATATGCCTGAGTCCATCCAAATACAGAAAAAAATACAGAAGTTTTATAGCGAACTCTAGTGGCAAAGAAGTTCACAGATTAAAAGAATGACAGGAGAAATTAATTTTTATATGTAATATTCTCCTGAATGCTTCAAATATACAACTTTTCCATTTTACACAGGAATATTATTTCTCTAGAAATTATCTGAGTTGATGTTTCTTTGCCTCTGATATTGCTACTTATTCAAAAATAATTAGTATCCCTTAAGTTCTAATGTTTCCCAGATGACATCCAAACTATCTTAATACATGGGGTTTTTTTTCATTTTTTTTTAATGTTTATTTGAGAGAGAGAGAGAGAGAGAGCGCGCGCGCGCGCGCACACACACACACACACACACACACACACACGCGTGGGGGAGGGGCAGAGAGGGAGACAGAATCTGAAGCAGGCTCCAGGCTCTGAGCTGTCAGCACAGAGCCCATCATGGGCCTTGAACTCATGAACCGTGAGATCACGACCTGAGCTGAAGTCGGGACGCTTAACTGACTAAGCCACCCAGGAACCCCAATACATGGGTTTTGAAAAGGGAATCAGACAGTAGCAGAAACAGCCCTGCTCTTTCCCATCATGTACCCCATCACCATCACCAAAGGGAAGATACAGGATACCTGTTACCTATGGCTAAACTTTATTTTTGATGTTTCTAACAAAAATAGAATGAAATTTCTGCGAAGTTTGGAAAAGGGATTGAGCGGGAATTACAATGTCTTCCCACTCTGGTGTAGAATCAATAGGCATAATCAAGTAATCTGTCTCAAATAGACACTGATGCACATACACAACCTGTAATTTACATACACAAGCATACTCATAAACAAATATGGCCACCCTCCAAAGATATACTTACATTCTTACTAACGTACATCGCTAAAGTTGTAGGTGCATACATAGAAAAAGGACAAATCTTTTCTCAATGCGGATGTGTAAATAATCTCCAGGTGCATGTACATAAGCAGCAAATACACTAGAAGTATGCCCTAAGTTGACAACAAAGTAGCTGGTTTTGAAGGGAATTAGCACAATGAAGAGTAGGAGGAGAAATGTCAGATGAAGTTTTAAGGGAGGGGAATACAGGTTAGAAAATAAATGAGGGATGGTCAGAAAATACTTCACAAGGCAATCTAATAATGAAGCTTGACTCCACAGCAGAAGTCCTTCTCGCTTGCCCAAAGCAGTATGGATCATGGGGGATTATTTCCAGACTTACGCATCTTTTGGCCCTTCCTGAGATAGATCAAAGACCTGTCGTGGATTCAGGTACCACATGAACATCTGCAGGACTTTGGTTCCCTGTAAGAAAAAAAAAGAAAAAAAAAGACAATAGGCAGAAACTTCCAAATATGAGCTGATCGTTTAAAAAATAAAGATTTAAAAATAAGTAAATAAATAAATAAAAATGGGGGCACCTAGGTGGCTCAGTTGGTTAAGAGTCCGACTTTGGCTCAAGTCATGATCTCACAGTTTGTGAGTTCGATCTCCGCATCGGGCTCTGTGCTAACAGCTCAGGGCCTGGAGCCTGCGTTGGATTCTGTGTCTCCCTCTCTTTCTGCTCTCCTCCACTCATGCTCTGTCTGTCTCTCTCCCTCTCAAAAATAAATAAACATTAAAAAGAATATTTTTAGTAAATTAAAAAAAATAAAAATAAGTCCTCTTATCTAAAATACCACCTAATTATAAACAGTATAAAGTAGTAGTTAAAATCAGGGGCTCGGGGCGCCTGGGTGGCTCAGTCGGTTGGGCGTCCGACGTCAGCTCAGGTCACGATCTCACGGTCCGTGAGTTGGAGCCCCGCGTCAGGCTCTGGGCTGATGATGGCCCAGAGCCTGGAGCCTGCTTCCGATTCTGTGTCTCCCTCTCTCTCTGACCCTCCCCCGTTCATGCTCTGTCTCTCTCTGTCTCAAAAATACATAAACGTTAAAAAAAAATTAAAAAAAAAAAAGTAATAAAATCAGGGGCTTTAGGGGCGCCTGGGTGGCTCAGTCGGTTGCGTGCCGACTTTGGCTCAGGTCATGGTCTCACAGCTTGTGAGTTCGAGCCCCGCATCAGGCTCTGTGCCGACAGCTCGGAGCCTGGAGCCTGCTTCAGATTCTGTGCCTCCCTCTCTCTCTGCCCCAACCAACTTGCATTCTGTCTCTGTCTCTCTTAAAAATAAATAAACATTAAAAAAAAAAAAATCAGGAGCTTTGGCCATCAATATGTAGGTTGAATGTCCAAGTGAGGTTTTTATCCAACCTGTGTTACTCTGGCCAAGTTCCTCAATTTCATTAAGCTTAGCTGCCTTCTTTTTATGAGGTTTTTTTTTTTTTAAGTTTTTTATTTTGAGAGTGAGAGAGAGCGCACATATGCACAGGAGAGGGACAGAGAGAGAGGGAGAGAGAGAATCCCCAGCAGGCTCGGCCCTCTCGGCGTGGACCCTGACCTTTGGCTGTGTCTCACACCCATGAGATCATGACCCGAGCCGAAATCAAGAACCGGACGCGCTTAGCCGACTGAGCCGCCCGGGCACCCCAGCTTCCTTCTCTTTAATGTGGAGACAAGAATGCCTAGTTCACAGACTTGTTGCAAGGATTAAATGCAGTAACATTTGAGGGGCACATCGATTAAGTGTGTAATGAATGGTGTCTACTGGTGTTACCATCACTCAACATAAAAATCCATGTAGGGAAATTATTTGTCAGTCCATGTAATTTAACATTAACTTTTACTTCATTGCACAGCTTACTTTTATCTTTGCATAATGTGAATATAGTCGGTGTGTGCAAAGTATGATTTTATTGAAATGATTTTTCTAAACTGAAGCAAAAGAACAGAGGCTCCTATTATTTAGGAGATAGATATATATATTTAACTTCCTTAGTTATATCTTACTTTGATGTGTTCCCATTTCTGTGTCCCTACCTAAGTCCAGTCCAACAGTTCTCATATGAACATTTTTGACTGATTTAAATAGTTTATAATTGACATTTATAGAACAGATCACCATGGAAAAGATAAGGCAGTTCCAGAGACCTTTTTTTTTTTTAGGGAGAGAGAGCACACAGGAGAGGGGCAGAGGGAGGGGGAGGGTAGGAGGGAGGGAGAGAGGAAGGAAGGAAGGAAGGAAGGAAGGAAGGAAGGAAGGAAGGGGGGAGAGAGAGAGAGAGAGAGAGAGAGAGAGAGAGAGAG
>NW_024412391.1:9817705-9950908 GCF_014898765.1 Herpailurus yagouaroundi | reverse complement strand
GGGAGAGAGAGAGAGAGAGAGAGAGAGAGAGAGAGAGAGAATCCCAAGCAGGCTCCATGCTCAGTGTGGAGCCAGATGGGGGCTCTATCCCAGGATCCTGGAATCATGACCTGAGCTGAAATCCAGAGTCTGATACTCAACTTACTGAGCGACCCAGGTGCCCCTAAGGAGATCATTTCTTAATAGTGCATTGAGCAAAGAAAAAAATGAAAGTTTTTTATTAAGCAGCATCAAAAGAGCTTGAAAACCTAGTAGGATGCCTCATTTTAGGTCATTACCAGCCAGAGCAAATAACATGTCATCATTTGGGCAGTGCTTCTTGCCTATAATTACAGTTCCTTTATTAGATATCAAGATTGCTCTTCCTTAAAATATTCCCAAGTTTGTACACCTACTATGCTGTATTTGAGAGTCATTCTAGTTTAGCAGAAATAGTATGGTATTTGCATCTGTAATAACTTGGATGTTCTCATTAGGTGAGTGTAAGCATTTAAAATCCTGCAGAAATCCAGCATATTAAATAGAAGGGCAACAGCTCCTTTCCTGGGGGATAATGAGAATTAAATGAATCAGTAATAGTTATGGATCTAACACAGTATGTGGCACAAAATAGCCTTCATAAAGGTTAGTCCCTTTCTTTGTTGCTCCTTGTTAAACTATTCATTAAATTGCACTTGAGGGTGTGAGGGCTAAAGTATAGCTTATAATTATCACATTGTTATGCCAGTTGTTACAGAGGCCAATGTAGGTCTTTTGTTCCACATTTCATCCAAACCTGTAATTTAAAAGTTCTGCTTTATCATGTGCTTGCTATAAATTTAGGAATCACATTCTATCCTTAATTGTCACAACTGATCCTTCACTTTCACCAAAGGACACATTTTGCTTCCCATAAAATTCAGAAACAGATTGAGATACAAAATACTAACTAAACACTGGATTGTTCTCTCTCTTCCCATGCTGGGCCTTGCTAGCACGTCAGCTGGGGATTATCTTTTTTTTTTTTTTAATTTTTTTTTTCAACATTTATTTATTTTTTGGGACAGAGAGAGACAGAGCATGAATGGGGGAGGGGCAGAGAGAGAGGGAGACACAGAATCGGAAACAGGCTCCAGGCTCTGAGCCATCAGCCCATAGCCCGACGCGGGGCTCGAACTCCCGGACCGCGAGATCGTGACCTGGCTGAAGTCGGACGCTTAACCGACTGCGTCACCCAGGCGCCCCTGGCTAGGGATTATCTTGAGCAATCTTTTATGTTTAATAGGTGACACCAGAGTCATTTTAATGACCAATTTATAAAAAATTTCCACTGACTTGCTAGAAAATTAATTTTTCAGTTTTAAATTCCTAGAGCGATAGTACCGGTTAATGTTAATTACTCTTTTCCACTTCTGGCTAATGTCGCTTCTATTATGCATACAATACCAGGTAATTAACACCCTCCACAAATAAAACAAAAGGCATTGAGGTGTGGTTTGTCTTCGACTAGACTTCTCTGAAAGGTTTGAGTGACCACACAGTCTTGTTTTTGCTCATTGTCAGTCTGTTCATGGGGACACCTATGTATCTACATTTATCCTTTTGAGGAAGGGGAATGGAGGCTGGCGAGTTTTGCACTGAACACCTGTAGGAGGCGCCATAGATAGCACAGCCTATCACAAGACCGTGCTCTGGTGCTGGGTAGCGATGATGTGCATAACCGTACACGGCGACCCTTTCAGAGTTTACATTCAGGTGTGATACAATTATTTCTTTTAAAAGTAGTCTTTCTAAAATACATTCCTTGGCGAAAACGGTAAGGGTCTGAAAAGGGCTGCATTGTTTTAAATCAGTCGTGGCGGGCGGAGAAAGAAAGGCGGAGAAAGACAGAAAAGGTCTAACACATCTAAGTCCCTTCTGTTCACTCAGCGGTTACCTCTGGGATGAGCTACTTTCGGGCTTAGGTAATTTATTCAATAGAACTGAGTGGTTTGACAAACGCTCATTCACCAGGAAAGGGGTAATTTCTCTCTCACTGACAGGATTAAACCTACCATTCATTGACACAACTGCCATTCACTAAGGAGTCCCAAACAGGCTCCCAGTCGTGAGACCCAACATGACAAATGCAAAAGCTGCAACGTTTGTTTCTTTTTCGGTAGCCTATTCTGCCAGTTTGTTCTTCCGGCCCTTCCCCCCACTCTCCCCATACACCTGCCTTTCCTCGTAGCTTTCACTCCTGCTATAGCATGGAAAGAGCAAGCCACTAAATTAAACCCCAGGACTACAAAGATAAACACAAAACTGCCCTAAAGTTCATCAAAATCTAAGAGGAAAGAAAGACACAACGTGTGCGAACAGTGAACACAGAGTCCTCTATTACGTCACATTAATGTCATACAATTAGTGAGCGGGAAAGGAGGTAGAGGGTTCATGGGCTACAACTTTTAGGCTTGGGCCCTTGTAAGCCTCAGATACTGGTTACTCAGGGGTTTTGGTTTGTTTCTTTTGTTTTATTCTTGAAAAAAGCTGCAACTTTCTGCAAGAGTATCATACATCTCTCTAAATGAAAAAAAATCGCTTGAACGTCAATTGCAACCCACTGTGGGAGGTCCTCAGACACACGGTTGTAGGCATACCTCCTCAATGACTACAGAGCCTGCTAAGATATTGGGAGACTGGGTATCTCCAATGGAGTGATGAGTCTGTTCTTTCTGGCTCCAGGCATTGGGGAGCAGGCTGGGACAGGAGAAAACAACTTCCCAGAAAATAGGCAGACTGTTCTAGAGGGAAATAAACAGGTTTCATCTACTCACCTACTAGGTGCCAGGTACAGTCTTAGGTGAGAAGAGAGAGAGAAATGGACAAAACAGAGATCTTGCCCTCCAGAGGAAGTTCTATGTGTTACTCATAAAAGAAAATATGATAATGACTTAGTGGTATGGAGGGCCCATTCTGAATGAATCAGCTCAAATAGAAGCACCAAAACTGTCCTGTAGCCCTCAACAGTCTGGTAGCTTACTAAGTAAGCATGCCTTGGTTTACGTCACAGAGGTAGTATCTAGATCACGGCAAAAGCTGCCCAGAAAGTCCTGAGGACAATAAAAGCTAGCGGAAAAGAGAGATTCAGACATCGTTATTTCAAACTGGCTTCCAACAATCCCAAAAGAATACCTGGTTTATTTAAATATATTAGGCTCCTCCTCTGTGCACATGTGTACGCTCAGGAGACTCAGAAGGAGACAGATGCAAAAGAAATCAGTCCACTGAAGACGGCGAATGCTACGGGAGAGATGCCTACTGAGAAGTAGGAGCGGCCAGAGCAGATACTCTTAAGACCAAATTTGGGGATTAGATGAAGGCATCTATATATGATATCTGAACCGTTTCTTGGAAGACGAGTTAACCATTTCTCTGTATGTGGGGAAGAGAACAGTGAAGGCACATGACATACAAAACACAAGACATGCCATGGGGACACTCCATTCTGTTCAGTCTCTGCACCATAAGGCAGGAGTGCTGGGAGATGAAACTGCCCAAGTGAGCTTGTAGATTAAGTTGCTAAGGGGCTTGGGCTTTATTTTACAGGCAAGAAAAGTCACAGAAATGTTTTAGTTCGGGGAACCACTCACACCTTAACTAAGAACGTAGACATCCAGGGGGGCCCTACCCATAGTAAAGGAGGTGGGGCCTTGGGGAAGCATAGCCCTCATGAATGGGATTAGCCCCCTGATAAAAGAGACCCCAAAGAGGTCCCTCACTGCTTCTGCCACATGAAGATACAGCAAGAGGACACAGCGAGAGGATGGCCCTCCCAACCAGGAAGTGGAACTCACCAGCCACAGTATCTGCTGATGCCTTAATCATAGACTTCCCAGCCCCGAGAAACGTTTAAGAACAGAATTCCTGTTATTTAAGCCACCTAGTCTATGGGATTCAGTTATAGCAGCCTGGGTAGACCAAGACAGCTACCCCCACACTCCCACCAGTACTGTAACTCAGAAAAGGGACTTCCCACAGATTTACTGTTTAGTTGTTTTAATTCCATCTGTTGAGGCTGGCTTGACCGAGAAGAACATCTACTGCCTACCCTTCTGCCCACCTCTCAGCCTATTCTAAGCATTAGGAGCCTAAATTTTATCTAAACATCATGGTTCTTGATTTATCCCCAGGTTGAACATCACAGAAAATAATTAAGGTTGTTTGGCCAAGTATTTAGAAAGTTTGGGGACTCAAACATTTGAGGTTATTGACTTTTTGTCTCCTTCTCCCACCATGGTTGACTTGAGCCTGACCTGAGGGTGGGGATGACCCTGGACTGAGGCGGCCTATCCCGAGATGATGGTGTGTGCTCAGCATGAGCCTGTCCACCAACTGGATACCCCTTTCCTCTTGTCACCTACTGATAAGGTCCCTGGGAATCCAAATCAGGTATTCAACTCATGCCACCCCTCAACCTGGGATTTCACGCTCAACAGTGTGAGAAGCCAGGGTCCGGATGCCCTTGACCGTCACAGGATTGACTAGGTGGAATCACTCTAGTGGTCAGAATACCTGTTTAACCCTGAACTTGTAACCTAAGTCAATGGAAATGAAGTCCTGAGATGGAGCCTGCAGGAGACACTGTGTGAAATGACATCAGGAGAGGTCAGAAATGTCTGTAAGACTCAGAAAAAAGATGTTAATGAGTCAGGGACACCCAAGACAAACACTAACTTCTAAAGTTACAGCAGAGGTGAGTATAAGAGAGGGCCTATGGCTTGAGTCCTCAAGTTTCCACACAGAGGAGGGGACTTGCCGGGGTAAACTTTATCTCCCAGGTATTACGTCTGCTCCACAGGAGACACTCAAACATAATGCCGGGGTCCCTGATTCCAGTTCCTGTTTCCCGGAGCGATTCAGATCCGACCCACAATAGTGCTGCCGATCTCAAAAACTTTCAAAACACCCAGAATCATCTCTACCCTTAAGTGTTGGGAAAACAATTATTATAAAATATCTGTTTAAAACAAATTATTGTTTCAAAAGGGCATGGAAGCAGTATCAAATGTGTTCACCTCAATATATTCCTGCAAAGTGTTGGGCGAATTTCTGTAGACACAAAAAATACGGAAATTGTAAAAGCTGTAGGTATCTTTCTTGCCAGAAGATGGCGATACAGTCTAGTTATTTACTTAAGAGAAACTAAATTTTGCTGCCCAAGCAAATTTAAAGGTTTGAAGCCTAAGCTTCCGAGATGGAGTGCTTTATATCTACAAAATGATAAGCAAAATAAATCAGTTATTAAAAGGCAAAAAACAGGGGCGCCTGGGTGGCTCAGTCGGTTGAGCCGCCGACTTCGGCTCAGGTCATGATCTCGCGGTCCGGGAGTTCAGGTCCCGCGTCAGGCTCTGTGCTGTCAGCTCGGAGCCTGGAGCCTGTTTCAGATTCTGTGTCTCCCTCTCTCTGACCCTCCCCCATTCATGCTCCGTCTCGCTCTGTCTCAAAAATAAATAAACGTTAAAAAAATTTAAAAAAATAAAAAATAAAAAAAATAAAAGGCAAAAAACAAAACAAAACAAAACAGGATTTAACAATAACAATGAACTATTTCTCCATTGATTGCAGTAACCCTGGCTAATCAGAGTGTGGTCTCTGAGTAGCAGTAACACCCACGTGAGAGCCTCTTAGAAAAGCAGAATCTTAGGGCCACCTGCCTGGGGTCCACATGCCCTGTTTTCACTGCCACCCTTAGTTCTCTTTTGACCCTTTAGTCTCAACTAAGGTGGTGGGTGGGGGAGGGCAAAATGATGGAGGAACAAGATTCAAGGGAGCCGAGAAGTGAGAAACTGCTTCACTATTCACCTGCTGACTCCCCACTACCTGGCTGGATCTACCCTCATCTGCGATGTGAAGGCACAGGACAGCCACAGCATAGGAAGAGGCTAGCCCTAACGGGGGAGGTGGGTCATCTCCCACCGTGGCCCTTCCCTACTCACTACAACTGAGGATTCAGCTGTGCCTTCCTAAGACTGAAGACGGAGATCAGTTTGAATGATTCCCATTGCCCACAGGGATTTGGATTTCTTTAACGCTTTCTCAACATGTCACACTGCACTTAGAAACAATGCTCTTTACAGTGATTAGGCTTAGTATGCAATTCTACTTTATGGAGAAAGTATGTAGAAATGTCAACTTATTCAACATTCATTCTGATTTGGTTAGCCATACTTCTGAGAATCCTAGATTGTCTAGAAGTAACCTCATAAGCCAAAAAGCACAAAATGAGAGCAAATCACTTCAGTCTTTTGTCTCTAATTAAACTGGGCATTTTTTATTTGAATATGTCGCTGCCCGTTGTAGCTCCTGAAACACGTCATAACTTTTTTTCCAAAATAATTCTTCCCCTTCCTGAATACTCATCAGTAACAAAGCCAATGTCCTGATAATCTTCTGTAGAACGCTGGTTGCTTGTTATACAATTATTTGTTCACTTCTATATGCCACATACTAGAAACCAGAGGTTGGAAGGTACAGCCCTGGGCAGTAGAGAGCCTGTATCTTAACAGAACACTTATGTTTCAATATCCCTAGTAGTAAGAACATCATTCTGGACTGTTGGGTCAACCCTAATTATATGATTCCCCTCCTTATGTGGGGTAAGCAAATAGTTTCAAATCTTTACTTTTTAAGTGTGAAACCTCAAGGGTTCTCACCTCAAAATGTAAAATGTGCACTTAGTGGACAGAGAAAATATTTTACCATCCAATCTCACATGAAAATAGAAAAAAAATCAAAGCCAGTGAAGAGTCTTGATAAGAAGCCTCAGAGGAGGAAGAGAAGTATATGAAGAGACAAAAGCCTAGATTCCAGAACAAATTCTGTCCTCTAAAGATCTGTGTAACTTCAGGTATGTCATTACACATAAGTGTTCTTAGGCTACTTATTTATCCTCGAATGAGGTTGTTATTAATTATGCTACAAGATTTGGGCAGAGACCAAATGAAACCTTTAGAAGGTGATATTTTTGATAGTATTGGTGGCATTTGTTGTTAATGATCATTGGGAATGATGAGTGATTCACTGTTCTCACTCTCCTCTGAGGAGAGGGACAAAAGTAGTCAGGTCTAACCTACAACGAGAAGCAATAAAGAGAAGTTCATTAAGAGTTTCCTAACTATAAGAGTTAAGAAATTCTGAAACATATTAACTAAGAGATTTGGGGATGACCTTTTTTAAAAATCTGTAAGGGAGATGTGAGCACTTAGGCTTCTGGTGCATCTCTGGTATGGTGGAAGCTTAGGGATAAATCATAGAACCTCTAGGTTTTGCCTAACCCGGAAACATGGATGGCTGTCCCCTACTGCAGCAACAGTCACCATGTCCCTGAGAAACTGGTTGTCTTCCATTGCTTGTCCTAGGTGGTGCTGTTTTAAATTGGTGTTGAGAACTATTTTCTTTTTTTTTTTAATATGAAGTTTATTGTCAAATGGGTTTCCATATAACACCCAATGCTCATCCCAACAGGTGCCCTCCTCAATCCCCCTCACCCACCCTCCTCTCCCTCCCACTCCCCAGCAACCCTCAGTTTACTCTCAGTTTTTAAGAGTCTCTTATGGTTTGGCTCCCTCCCTCTCTAACTTTATTTCCCCCCTTCCCCTCCCTCATGGTCTTCTGTTAAGTTTCTCAGGATCCACATAGGAGTGAAAACATCTGGAATCTGTCCTTCTCTGTATGACTTATTTCACTTAGCATAACACTCTCCAGTTCCATCCATGTTGCTACAAAAGGCCATATTTCATTCTTTCTCATTGCCATGTAGTATTCCATTGTGTATATAAACCACAATTTCTTTATCCATTCATCAGTTGATGGACATTTAAACACTTTGGGATGCAGGAAAAGCAGTCCTGAGAGGAAAATACACTGCAATCCAGGCCTATCTCAAGAAACAAGAAAAATCCCAAATACAAAATCTAATGCACACCTAAAGGAAACAGAAGCAGAAATTATGGAGAACTATTTTCAAGAGAACTATTTTCAAGTTAAACTCATGAAAACGACTCACCTGGTTGCCTCCGCTCTTGGGGTTCACAAACACAAGCAAGGGCTTCATGAGAGGAGAAGAGATAGGTTTTATCACAAAAGGTCGACCTCTGTTTTCCTGCTGAAGGAAGAAAGCAACACTATTGAGACATCCATCCATGACTCAGACAAGTGGCCTGGAAGCAATGGAAGGGAGTAATTACCAGAACCCCCACCGGCCCTAACCCTTGCTCCTCCAAAATAAAAAAGCTACATCTTGTTTTACACGGCTTACTCTAAAAAAGACAGTCCATATAAAGCTTAGAAAAAGGATCTCAAGCTATAATTTTCCCTTGGGAAGTAAGCATGCTTCTGATTTGACTCTGTACACTCTGAGCATTCTAGAAATGTTAGCTCTTCATCTTTATCTTCATCATCTTTGGGATGACACTTCCATGGACAAGTGCAAACGCTCTGATTCTGAAGCAGCAGGAGGTTATAGAGAGGGAGACATCTTAAAGAAACAGAGAGGATTCCAATGTGGTCACAGGGTAGAGAAGGAGGGAAGAAGGGTAGAAAATTTATCAGAAAAATAAGCTTGGGCCAGATCACATCGGACAGGGGTGGCTACAGTAAGGAGGATGCAGTTCACCAGGACGTAGTCCTGAAACACTTACTTCAGTTCCTCTTTTACTGGCTTTTCTTTTAAAGCTTGTTCTCTTCTTCTTCCGATTTGAAGCCTTCAGCGAGTTCTGTAGGGAAGGAAGGAAACACCTGAGCCCAGAGGCAGACGGCCCAGGAGCTTCCCATGCAGAACCATGTAGGAGGTGAGGGCAGCACATGCTGTTCCACGCATGCTTCTCATGCTTTGACACTTCCAAGCCACTGTTCATGGGTAAGCCACAGACAGAAACCAGTCGAGTGCTTCAGAGTGAGCAACTGACTCCCCACCACACGGAGAGGCAGGGAGCTAGAACCCTGGAGGCTCTCATGGACTCACATAACAACACATGTTATACCTGCCAACCCTCCCAGTAAAAATGGAAGAATCCCAAATTCTCTGAGGGGCTCCAGTCTCCCGCCCAACCAGGTCCGTCTCCCGCCCAACCAAGTTCAAGTTCATCTCCTGGTATGGAGATCACCTATGTGGAAATGTAAAAAAGGAGGCCATTTTTCATGTTTTTCTATTTTTTTTTTTTCTGTTTACTTTTTTTGGCAATGACCTTTCTAGTAATAGTCATACAGTGATTCAACCCTAAGGGAACATTATGATTCAACTATCCTATCAGCACTGATGGCTAAGTTTTAAAATGCAGAGATAAGACTCACCGTAAGTTACTTCTATTACTAGAGTGACATCAGTGCTCTCTTTCTCTAAAGACCTATTGGTTTAAAATGTCTTCCCTCCCCTGGTAGCCTTGATTTGTCCTTCTCATAGAAGTGCCTCCAACTTGTTGAAATACAGTGACCCCCAAATTTACTTTCCCTGTTTTTCTCTTTCTTGGAATTATACGGACCACAACTTTCTGGTTACTTCAACTAACTCTTAATATATGATACAGACGCTTCGCGAAGAACCTCTCTTAGGGGACAGTCACAACTCACTGGTTTAATTAGTAGAGAGTCAGTAATTAATTAGATTGCCATCTTCACAAAGGCAAGATGTTACTATCACATCATAGATGTTTAACAAATGTTGAAAGCCTGAAACACAGAATTCTTAACTTAAAAGTTTATATGAGCATACACACATGCATTGCTTGAGCAGTTAAAGATTCTCAAACAGCTTCAAGAAACTTAGAGACCTACTCTTACTTTGCGGGGTATTTCTTTTCTTAGAGCATTCAAAATAAACCTTACTCTAGAGTACACATATTAACACATTTGAATTAGCAAGAATGAAGCTATTTAACTTTTATTTTACTTTCATATGGACCATAAAAAAAACAAAAACAAAAACACGCTGCTCTGTAGCTGGAGCTCGTTGAGGATGAAGGAAATTTTCTTGAAGCACCATTTGTCCCAAAGTTTTCTTCCCCCATCAGATTAAAAGAGTTTTCAGGCTCTGAGTCTCACCAGAGGAGAGAGATCCAGAAGTTCATGGGTGCTTTAGACCAAAGGTCATTTCTCACCACTCACTGTAGACTATACTTCTCCTGCAAAAAGATCTCCAAGTTTCTGAATTCCTCTTTAAATGGGTCTACTATCACATTCCACTTTGGAAAAACTTTCGCATTATTAAAGTCTTTCCCATATTTTAACTACTTTGTTTAAAAAGGGAAGAAAAACCATCTGGAAAAAACCATCTGGTAATTTTAAACACTTAATTGGCCAAATGTCCCAAGAAGAATCCGAGAGACTGTTAGGATGGCAATTAATGATACTGTGTGGTTCTCAACCAATCACACACGTTGGCCTCATCCAGGGTTCTTTTAAAAATGCTGACACATGGATCTCCAAATACTCTTTTGTTTGGGGTGAAGCCCAGGCAAACATACTTTTCAAAAGCTCCCCAGGCAACTCTAGTGCGTAGCCAGAGCGGAGAACCTCTGAAGTCAAAGGGAAAAGTGAGGAGACATACATACTGCACTAAAGCACAATACCAATGGGATGAGGAGCATGAGCTGTGGAATCTGACCTGCTGGATGTTAGTTCTGGGTCTTCCGGTTACGAGATCTAGGACCTTGGCCAAGGAAGTCAAGCTTTTGAAATGACAGTCTCTTAATTTTTAAAATGAAGGTGATAATACCTACCTCATGGGACAGTTGTGAAGTTTAAAGGAAAAAAGGTATGTGAAGCAGTTAGCTTGGTGTCGGCCCATGATAAGCACCTCCATCAATGTGGCCTCATTCACAGCTGTATATCCCCAGCACTGAGCCCAAATGCCTGGCACCTCGAATCATTGTTGAAATGCATCAGTATTGTAATTCCCAGCACTTACTGAGTCTTTCCTGATATTGGAAAGGATCCCCCGGAAGTGAATGCTTGCCTCCTAGCTTCTTGGTTGTTTTAGTTCATTTATTGCCCAGAGCAAGGTAGGGAGCCAAGTGCTTTCAGGAACACACTACAGGCCTTGGTTCCTGGCACGAGTCAGTAACTAAACTCTAAGAGAGAAGTCTAATGGATCAGGCTAAGATTGTCTCCCAAACTTGCCTCATCACAGAAATCACAGTTCTCCAGGTGATTCTGCTGATCAAGCATGTTTGGGAAACAGAGTTAGCAAAACACATCAAAAGAAGACTTGATGTCTGAAAACAGAGCAGGCAAGGAACTCAACTCTAATAGGGAACAGACATACACAATGGCCTTTTTAACACAGATGCAGCAAATACAAATGCTTCTGGGCCTCATGGAGCCAAATGCATGTGAGGTCCTCTTCATCTCACAGAACAAAAAGGGAGCCAAGATGAAGCACAGTGATTGACTTACAGTACCTGGATGCTTCTATGTGAGCTCTGAGTTAAGCTTACAGCCCTATGGATAGTCAAATAGCAAAAGATAAGCAGTATGGAATTTCACAGCACACCTTGAAATTCTTGAGGCTTCCTTCTGTTCATGTGTATATATGTATCTCGGTCCCAACATAGAACTTCTTTTAGAAAGTATCATCATAACAGATGGATGTGAAAGCAGATTTGGGTTGTGTTTCAGCCATGACAAGATAAGTCACCTCGTCTTGCTAATCTAAGACATTGCTCATGCTGCCTGGGTCAGTCTTGTTGTGAGAGTTAAAATAGCAGGCTTTTCAAGAACATAAAAATTATGCCAAGAAGTTATATTTTCGAATTGTTGGTGCTGTTATTCAAGAAACCAGCGATGCATGTACTGCGTTCAAAAACAAAGCATCCCTGGCATCAAGGGCAGCTAACTCAGTGATACAAAGGCTTCATTTAGCAAGTTCAATACCATCCAAACAGTGAAATGCTGTACCCTCATGTGGATTTTTGCATTCTTCAGATTGTAACTGCATCTACCACTCTATGTTATGTGCCCACTCTTTTGTTCAAGTCCTAAGAATAAAGGCTTTTTTTAAAAATAACCAGGTATTGAGGCAGTATTATTTCGCTACAGAAATAATCCTACCAACAAAGTCTCTATCATAGTTAGGACTCCTTCTTGGGCTGTTGAAAAATGCCTGTGGGTAAATCACTCAACTGTGAATAAAACTTAACTACCTGTTATTACTCTTCAGGGATTTTCCCAGGTTATGAGATCACAAAGGACTGGTTGTAACAAGAGATCTAAACAGAAGACATGTCACACTTCATCATCCCAAATGAAGCCTTCTCTCATTGTACACCAGACAAAACTCTGATGGATTACAGGAGAGGCATGGACTTGGGTCTATTAGAGAGCGCTCTTACTCTGCCCTGTTCTAGCTGTAACACTGGGAAAGGAGTTGTCCTGAGGACAGGCAAGCAGAGAAATAAAGAAAACTAATTCCAAAAGATAAGGACAGGGTCTCAGCCATTTCTCAGACATGTTTGGTTAAATTACAGCAAGTGTTGGCTAACCTTTAGAACTGACCAAAGCAAATGGCCTGAGAAATTCTGATAGATACAGTCAGTCATAGCTGTTACATATCCTGGGTCTCAGTCTCCAGCATTTCAGCATTATCCAATAAGGAACAGGGACATGAAGAAACATGAAGAAAGCCCATATAGGCTAGGAAGGAGTTGACTGCAGCATTTTTTGTAAGTAGGCCATTAGAAACAGTACAAATATCCATCGGTGGGGAGTTGGTTAAATAAACTGTAATATATTCACGGTATGAAATACATACAGCAGTTTAAAAACAAGTTAAATCTAGATGTATTAATATAGACTTTTGCTCAAGATCTTTCTTAATGAGGAAAGGCCAGTTTTAAAGTATTATATATGGAATAATGCCATTTATTAGAAACACATACCTCTGGTCTCCTATAACTTGACCCCACCAAAAATTCATGTAACCCAGGTCTTTCTCCATCAGCTCCAAGTGCTTGCACTAGTAGTTCAACATCTTTAATTTGTTTATCTGATCAAAATATTATCCTCTAACACTTCCTGTCGAGAGGAAAAGCCCTGACATCTGTAACATGAACTATAATGTTGACTTCATTAAATGCATGAACAGATTTGTGCTTGGTTCTTAAAGTTTGGTTTTCTTTTAATTCTTTACTGTCATCTAAAATCTATCATCTTTTATTTTCTAGGTCCCTCCAAATAATTTGGTGATGAAACCCAGCAAACCATCCAGACCAGCCCTCACTCCCCTTACCATCAAGGCTCCACACAGCTGGTCACAGAGTGACGATCTACTCAGAAGCAGCCATCTTTTCACAGATCAGGAAAATACATGGTTTAAATCCACCTCTTTGCAGCCTGCTTTTCCTGACCTTTATACACTCAAAGTTGGTTTCTTCCTCTCTACAGTCATTTGTTTAGACATAAACATCACAAATAAAGCTGGCTTTATTTGGGGATCCACCTTAACTGTTGTTCTCAGTATGTTCTATAAACCTGTACTGTCCTTCCTCATCCCTCTTCCCAGTGAGGTCCCTCACGTCCTTCAAAACCAAGCACAAACAACCTACAATGATCCCCAGAACCCAAATTGCTCAAGTCTGCTTCATGTTTCCGCCTCGTTCCTACATCTCAGGTCACACTTCCACTCCCCGTGTGGCCTCTCACAGACCATGGCTAGTTCCACCAACCTGTGGGATCTCTTCTTGCCACCACTCTGTGCAGATCCCTCCTAAAAGATGCACACCGATGACAAAGGCAAACCTTCCCGTTATGTGAGACCACTCTTTTCATTAAGGATTTACACGTGGCTGAATTCCTCTTCCAGAATCCACAAATTCTCTGCCTAATGATTTAGTTCACTCTTCGGTGTCCACTCTTTGTGGACATCAGGTGAATATCTGATTCATCTCTGGGCCTCCCACTGCACACAGTGGCATCTGTGAATGTACTTAAATATCTACTTCGTTCAGTTCAGAGTATCTTCTCGTTTTTAAGCAGTATCTTCCAATATAGAAATATACAGAAAAAAATATACATGAATTCTACAGGTAGGAAAAACATCTTGTCTGCTGTCCTCCATCTAATTTCCAAACTCTTTTTTAAATTGTTTCTCAAAGTCCCCAATGAATTCTTTAAACTGCCTGCTTCCACACCATCGCTAACAGCTTGCCACCCGCATTCCTCAAACTATAGTTTCATGGTCATCAATGATCTAGTCCCAAACACAAAGACTTTTCTCAATCCATGATTTTTTAACGTCTTCAGAATTTCACACTGATGACTGCCCTCTTTTTCTTTCTGTTTTTAATAATGAAGCTCTGTGTTGTCTCCCTGTTTTGTAGGATTCTCTTCCTCCTTTCACTTTCTTGTTGTAGATGCTCACCCGGTCTGCTTCAGTTCTCCAGTTCAGTAAATGAATAGCTCTTGACTCTCTCCCATGGAATAAGAATCATGCTAGTGAACACACAATCCCACTACAGTATATAATACAACAGTTACAGTGGCATTTCAAGGGCCACTCGAGAGCACAGACAACAGGGTACCAGACAACAGGCTGTGGCCCCTACGCTGCCTCTCTCCCCATAAGAATCCTTTTGCCATTTCCTCTCATTGTAATACGGACGGGTCAGGGAACAGTAACTTCTGTCCTGACCCCCGTGTGACTGTTCAAGGTTCACCTCTGTTGATGTAGAACTTTCTTTGATATCCTATACTCAACAAGGAAAATAACAAGAGTTAACATTTACTGAGACTTACAGTGAGCTAAGCGCTGTTCTACGTGCTTTATTTTTTTTTACTTTTTAGCTCATTAGACCTCATGAAAACCCTATGAATTCAGTACTAGTATTATTTACATTTTGAAGATGAAAAGTTGAGGAGTTTTAATTCTTTGAGATTGTGTAAGTTATTAAATAGCAGAGCAAGCATATGAATCTAGGCGATCTGACTCATAAGCTAGAGCTCTTAAGCACTACTGTATTGCCCCCCAAGCTCATCATACACCGGATTTCAAAGAGAATTTAGTTAATTGATTACTTCTTTTTTGAGGTCCATAGGACGAGGGATACCAAAATTTTTAAAGATAGGTGACTTAGCAAGGATTGTTATAGTAAGACTGTGAGGCAGCAAATGAGCTTGGTTTCCAGTCTCAGAATTCCTGGGTTCAAATATTACCTCAAACTAGTTAATAACTTTATGGCCCTGGATAATTTATTTGCCTTCAATTCCTCACTTCTCAGCTACAACATGGGATTAGGATACCTGCCTCACAGGGTTCTATGATGGTGAAACGAGATACTGAAAATAAAGTACTTGAAATCGTTCCTGATACATATAAAAGCATTCATAAGTGTTAGCTATCCTTGTTCTCATTATTACACTGTTCTGAATCATAAAAGGACAATAAAAACATGTGTGATGAAAACAGACTGTGAACCGTATCTACCATCCTCCATTAAAAGTAACCAAGATTCCTTAGAGAAATGGCTGCTTGCAGGTATGAACAGGAAATGCTTAAGATGATCCTGGAACATGGTGTGATTCATGAAACAAAGGAAGGTATCAAAAACATCATGGCTTATGAAAAATGGAGATAAAAGCCATCTGGAAGGGGTTCTAACTGGTAAAAGATAAAACAATATGAATATAAAAAAAATGATGCCAATGGACTGAAACATCATATGTTTTATATACATATATATATATATATATATATAACATGAGGTAAGTTAATAATTCATAAAGATACTCTCCACAAACCACCACCACCACCACCATCGTTAGCCAACTAATAAAGTTGCTAAGGTACCAAGCAATTATTCTGAAAATTTACAAATAAAGGTAAATACTCAAGCATTTGTCATGTATTAGCTTTATTTTTTAGTTCCCTTATTACCAGCAGAAAAATAAAAAAGTACAAATTAGAAAAACCACCTCTTGGTAACCTCTAATAAAATAATAGTAAATTAGGTAATCATCCTTAATGGATCAAACAGATGAAAGGCTCATGGACAACTTTTTAATAGATGGCTTAAAAGGATAGCTCCAGAACTCACTGATGAGTCTTAGAGCTAAGAGTGAACAATCTCATATTCTGTTCCTTTGAAAGCAACACTACAGAAATACACCACCCCGATGTAGTGCAAACTAGTCTCACAGCCTCACGAGTATAATTTTGGATACAGCACCCTTGCTGGTATCATTCTCCTGCCTGCTCTTTCCTCTCTTTTCCATCGATCTAAATCCCACCCATCTTTAAAGAGGTAGGATAAAACCCACCTCCTTCATGAGGCTCTCGCCCTGATCTTTCCTTAAGAGAACTACATAGTTCTTCAGAGCAAGGATCACCACATATTACATCACAATGCCTAATAGCTTTCCCGAAACCATCAAGATTTTCAGTGAAACATATTGGTTGAACTGAAAATTTGATATAAAGTTCTTGGAGACACTACTGAATTTCAGGGGTTGGGGAACCAAAGGGTAGTAAAGAAGTAAAAAGGTTAGATTTTTTAAGTTAACACTGAATTGAACATCGGTACACTTGAATTTCAAACACAGTACTATACTTGCTATCACCTTGGGCACCTCCTTTAACAGCTCTTAGCATTTGGCTCTAAAATGTAAGATGAGAAAGCTAAGGCTCCCATTTTTTAATGTACAGATCCTGCACTTGCCTCTGGAAAAGATTTCCCAAGGGCTTTCACGGATTGTGACATGGAAAGATTATTACTAAGTGTTACTCATCAACAGAAGCTGAACTTAAATAAAAACACACAAAGCAAAAGTGTCCATGATCCACCAGTTTTTAAAATAAAACTGAATCAATGAGAATAAAATGCATGAGGATTCTGAAGACCATATAAAGTAGGACTGCCACAGGTTATAAAGATATTATACTCAGTAGGACATCCTAAAGTAGCTGCATCCCCAGGGGAGGTACCACCTTTCCCCCATCACATTAAAAGTCTGCCAACCCATACCTTGGAGCTAATGGTCTAAGATGTCTAGTACAAAGGTAGAAATTTTGCTGTCAAAGATTACGACCTTGTTGAGAAACCACTAAGGTTTCCCAGAATATTGCAGAGACACTCTAGGACAGAATGTACAACAAGAATTGAATACAGAATGAGATTAGGTATTAAGAGGATAAATTCTACTTTGCCTTAAGAAAAGAGTGTTGCTCTCTGAGCAGGCCTTGTGTATTTAGGAAGGTCATGACCCACAGTCTGCCGGTCAGGTTGGAAGTGGTGGTAATCTCAACCAAACACGGAAGCCTGCACAGTTTGCCCTCACATTCACTCCCTGGGGATGCCCAGGCTGGAAGAGAAGAGAGTTGTGTAAGAAATTAGCTGCACCCACCACTTGTATTTAATGAATTCAGGAGAACACCCAAAGAGAATATCATTAGCACATGAATGGGAAGGAAACATTCCTGCTGTGGAACTTTGATTTCTTTGGGAAAGGGAGGCTGGTTCCATGAGAGAGCCCAACTGCAGTAAAGTGATGGGCTAATGGAATGTACCCGGGAAGCTGAGCATGGGGCTGTGGGGATGAGTGAGCAGAGATTTTTAGGAACCCCCAAAAAAAGTCAGGGCAAGAAAAGCAAGAAGCAGCAGTCCCTTCTTCTCTGCACAGGCCCAGCAGCACCAGGGTCCCAGAAGTTACCTGAGGTTTCTTCACCTTAATGATCCAGGTGGGCGGGACAATGACAGCAGCATGAGCCCCCAGGGAGCAGGGTTCTTCAATGTGATGCAGCATGAAGCAGGTCACCTTATTGTGAAACTGAGGAGAAAAACAGCCAGTAAACAAATCCAGGAATCATACATGGGCACAAGGAGTAAGTACATGTGCACGTGCACGCTCGCCCACAGGCACAGACACCGAGGACACATGCTCCTTATCACTACCCAAACAGCCCTGGAAGTGAGCAGATTTTGAATTCGTTCCACTTTACAAACAGATAAAGAAATCAACCTTGTAGGTCAAGGCCAGCTAAAACTTTATAGGCTTTTAATAGGATATTTACATAACGAGGTCGCGAATGCTTCTATGAATCCTAGCCTTGCATATAATTTTGTTGCACTTGACTTGTGCTGGTCACAGACTAGACGGGAAACAATGTTGAGGAGGAAATGAAGGCAAGCAGAAGAGCAGTTCCTCTCTTTTTGCTAATCACAGATGTAAATCCACCCGGGATAGTCCCTCCAGTTTAGGACACCCAGGAAAGAAGCAAGAGGTCTCTTCTAGAGAGTTCTTAACTCAAGGGGAAACAAAGAGATTGCCTCTGCTGGGGTGTTTGGGGCTGCCGAAAAATACAACGAACCTATTACACTTGGCAAATCTAAAATGCTGCCTGTTTTTGATGGGAAGGAAGTAAATGTAGACTGATGATCGTAGCAATACTTCAGGATTAGTGGTTAAACTCTGTACCAACAGACTAAGTGACCATAGGCCAATCACATATTCAATCCTCTTTTGTGTGTAAAGTGATAGTGATGTGTGGTAATAATATTTTCCTAATAAACAAAATCCACATGCTACAATAATTATGGGCCTTAAAGTTTTAATCAGGGATTTTTTAAAAACCTTAACATCAGTTTCTACCGCATTATACTTAATGGAACCGTAATTTGTCATCATAACTGGAACAATTTTAAGAATGGAAGGGAGCACTAATAATAATTACGTTGCAACAAAAGACATAAATTAGGTTGGTCTCTGGAAAACTGGCAAATATGGCCACCCCAATCCTGTCATAGAGAGAATCTGCCTTCATTTCTGCCTATTGTCAAGGTCTGATGTGGTCCAGTAGAAAATTACTAATTAAGTATAAACACAAAATCAATTATTAATTTCCCCTACCATCAGTTATTTGTGATCTCCAAATTATGATACACTAGAGAAATATTATTTGAATACCTTCTTTAAAAACTGATTTTCTTTCAGCAATTCAGATAAACCCGTAAATGCCCATTTTCATTGCATTTCTAAAATGGCCAGGATCTCCAAGACAGCCTGTTTCAACTCCTAATTTGTACTTGTGTCGTCTCCAATCTAGACAGAGAGCCAAAAGTGCATAACTTTCACAAGGTGGAGTCAGAGCCTAAACCCAAAAGCCCAGCTCTCAAATCCAGTTTGTTTGTTTGTTTGTTTTTTCCTGCTGCCGGAAGTGCCTACAGGGGGCACTTATTTGACATTAGATATCCTAGAAGGAATTACCTGTAGGGCTAAAATGTATCACCAATGTAATTTGTCTTAAATTTTTATATTTCTAGTTCTTGCAAAATCACCTACAATGGGATTCAATTGGACTATGAATTAATGTAAAGACAACACGTGCTCCAGGTGAAGTGGGATTGAGTTCCCAAATTAATGGACTCTGGAGAAACCATCTCACCACAGCCTAGAAGTTCCAGCATCGGAACAGATGCAGCCTACAGGAGCCCACGCTGCCAATACTCTCCCACAGGTGGCGTCTCAACAGATCAGGGAAATCAGCAGCACATATACTGTTAGGGACACCTGAAACCTGAATCAGCTTCTTTGTCTCTAGGTGGAGATAGTGCCTTGATGGAACAGGATAGTTTCATTCAAGAACTAGGATGACCTTATATTTGTGAGCAGATTCTTGAACAAAGATTATTTGTGTAAAAATTAACTGAAAGGAGATGGAAATGCCTAGAAAATGTGGCAGGATAGGGACACAGCAAGCACTGAGCTTTCCAGACTAGTGCAACCCTATCTACTGACAATAGGTTCTCCTGATATGTGGGGGCCCAGGGAAATTATGCTACAGAGACTGGGTCAAACTTTATAAAATTCCCAAAGTTCAAAAGCAGCTGACCTACAAACATGTCACTTTTATGTGTTTCACCTAAATTCATCTGCTCTGGCCCTGTGGGCTAGGTTGGCTTGTTAAATCTCATGTGTGTAGGGGGCCAAAGTCTTCCTGCAAACCCTTAGCTGAAATACTGCAGCCCTGTCTTTTCAGGTTGTCTGTGCAATGAACAGACTCTGCCCCAATTCCACAGTCATTCAACAAAGTAGGTGAACTGAGAGATTAGAGCAGGGGTCTGGAAACTTTTTCTATAAAAGGCCCGGATAGTAAATAGTTGAGCTTTACGGGGCCATACCGTCTCTGTGGCAACTATCAACTTTGCTATTGTAGCCTGAAAGTAGCCATGGACAATACATCAATGGATGGGCATGGCTGTGTTCCAGTAAAATGTTATTTATAAAAACAGGCAGCAGTCAGATTTCGCCTATGGGCCACAGCTGGCCAATCCACAAGTTAGCATTGTCTGGTTAAAAAAAGAACAGGTATGTAGGCAAATAAGAAAATGAACCCTCTGGTTGAAAAGGGGTATTTAAAAAAAATGTCAAAAGGATAGACAAAAGAGGAAAATAGGGAAAACATCACTGGATCCTAACGAACATATATATGTTCAAATGTAAGGAACAGCTATAAAGAGCTATAACAACATCCAAGCCTAAAGAAGGCTACAAGACCACTCCTTACCCCGGTACAGCCCCATAAAAAAGACACCCACATCAAAAACAGAAGAACCAAGATGGCTTGATTCCGGTGTTAGAAGGATTATCCAATGGTGCAACTTCCAACCGTAGAGGAGTTGTCAACAATCTAGTGCAATGGAAGAAATACATGCTAGGGGGTGAGAAGTCCTCGAGTCTAGACCCAGGGTAGGAACAGGGGAGGATTTCCCAGGCTCTGATCCTAGGCTTCAGTGTGTATAAATTAAAGGGTTACTTGAATCTCTAGTTTCTCCCATTTCATAGAGGCATTAGTCCTATGGTTTAATCTAATCCTTCAAGGATCCTATGTGAGAGAAATAATACATAAATTAGGATGACCTTCCGTTCGTTTACAGACAGCAACTCAAGTAATGACATAGGTTCATTTTGATAAAACAAGAGCCCACTTTGTTTCATTTCGTTCCCAAACTTACCGCCTGTTTGCACCAGGAACAGCTGATAGCCACAATCTCTTTACTGTGGAAGGAGAACTTTTGCTGGAAGCCCTGGGGGGTTAGGACAAGAGATAGAGAATTTAAAACCACTTCAATCACGGCACGCATTTGCCCTCCTGAAGTCCAATGAAGTGAGGAAGGCCAGATGTGTCCCCACCACTCAAGGTGACTGGGACTGCCAATGCCACATTCAGCACTTACGTCCCACCCTCTGCCATGTAAGAGTTTCCTACCCCTGAATCATCTGGAGTGTGAGAGGAGGCCCCAATATTTGCTGTGCCACTAAGTACTCAAGCCAGCCACAAAGAGTTGTTTCTTTTCCCCCAAATAAATGTGGTTTGGATAGGGTTTTATTACAAGCAAAAGAAAAGCCACTATTGGGCCACATAGTTCTTTTCAATGATGGGCATCCATCTCAGAGCTGCTGTGCAACCTTAACATCTGAGAATGCACAGAGAGAGAAATTAAGTATCAGAGTTAGGACCTAGAAGCAGGGGTGTGGAAGAGTCCGAGGGTGTAGGAGGATTTTCAAACACTTTCACCATCCCCCTTGGGGCTCCAAACAAGCAGCTTTCAATGTTTATTCTTCACCAGCAAGCAGGAAAGAGATTAATGGAATGGCAAACACAATCCTTTTAAATGAACAATTACTTTTCAATCAAGAATGGAAGAGGCGCTTTTTGGCTGTTGCTATCCTTAAAGAATTATCAGAGAGAAGTAAGTACGCAGTAATGCTCAAAGAATTTCGTTTAGCCTTCCCAAAGCTCTTCCATTTCTATCTTCCTGTGACATCTATACTCGAATAAAGTAACGCAAAGCAATGACAAAAAAAAAAAATTGTAAAAGGGATTTTGTAAAGTGATCAAAAGAAAACACAAAGATGTGATAGGCAGGGAAGCTATTAAGACATTGGCTGAAAAGTCTTGCTTTAATGTGCACAGATAATCTTAAGAAAACAAATCAATTTACACATTACTAAAACAATTCTCAATGGCATTTTGTGCAGTCCCCAGAATTCCTACCAATCTGTGGCATTTTAAATACCATGGGGCGTTTTCTCCATTTTGAGCCTCTCCCTCTTCTTGGGCTCCTAAAACACAGTCACATTCTCCACCTGCTTCTCTGGTCCCCTGCACACGATATAAGACCAGGACCGCTTTCAGTCCTCTGTGCTCTGCGATTCCTCCTTTAATCCCCTTCTTTTGCCCCAAACTCAAATCTCACTTCCAGAAACATGACTTAACATCAGACTCTTCCTGGATTTTGAAAAATCTCTCCTTCAATATCCCTCTCTCAGCAACTTAAGTGATAACAATCATTCCAAGTGCAGAGAAGTGAACACAGCAGGGGGGGTGACCACTCTCCTTACACAGCTGCTTGCAAGCCTGGCCCTTGGCTGGCATCTAGAAACTTGGACTTCCAGAGGGGTTCCCCATTCCCCCAACAGTTAAGAGTGGGTCACTGCACCTAAAATGTTGGTACAAATGATGTGGTTTATGCTAAACACCTGCTTTCCTTTTGAGACTCTGGGATGTGGATATGTGCCACGCAGAAGGTGCTTATGTAACCAGCCCCCAGTAAAAACTCTGTGCACTGTGCCTCTAATGAGACTGGAGGACAACATTTCACGAGTGTGGTCACAACTCATATGGGAGGAATTAAGCACACCCTGTGTGACTCTGTTAGGAGAGGCCTTTCAGAAGCTTGCACCCAGTTTCCTCCAGGTTTTGCCCCATGTGCCTTTTCTTTTGCTGATTTTGCTTTGGATCCTTTCATTGTGATAAATCAGAGCTGTAATACATACTGAGTCCTAGGAGTAATCCTAATGAATCTTCGACACAGGTGGTCTTACGGACCATAACACACTCACCTCTCCCCAAATAATGCCTCTTTCTGCCAATGACACTATCATTTTCCCCCAGGAAATGACACACTGTTTGTAAAACACACGTGGACTGAATTATGAGGACAGGTGTGGTGTTCAGTGCTGTGTGGCCACCAACAACCCACACAGCCCCCAGCACGGAGACTTAGAACGGCCAGACAGAAACAGCTTACAGAGAGGACAGCAAGCCCGGGGGCCAAAGGGTTAGGTATGCAGGTCTTTTCAACTCAGTGGGATAGAATTCCATTCAATAGGAGTCAATGTGATATATGATGGCACCAAATCTGAAGGAATGAATTCACATGGGAGGTGTATGCCAAGTTCCTCATCATCTCTCAAGGCACTCTTGATGGACTGGGCCAAAGAGAGATGAATAAAACTTCTCTTTAGAGCCAGTGAAACAACCTGTGACTGCGGGAGGAAGGAAGCTAGCAGCCAAGAGCAAGGCTACTGATGCTGGTGCAGTGCCTGTGCAGGAGCTCCTGAGGCCAGTCTTGGCCATGCAGCTAGGCCCTTCTATCCTGCACCCCGTATCCAGCAGCCATCAGGCTCCACGGATTGGTCACTCCACATCTGGATGTCTGCTCCATTTTCTCATTTGTTTCTCCTGGGATGGTCTGTTTTCCCCTATATTCTTCACCCTATCCTGGGCATGGCCTCCAGGGAAAATACTGCTTCTTACATATCAGTGGCTGTCTCAAAATACTCAAATAGTGACTTCTTTCCTCAAAATTACAGGACCAACTATTCACACTGGCATCTAGAGCCACCCATAATCTTCCCAATTTTTCGACACCAATCTCCCATGCCTATTATAAATTCCTGTGTTTAGTAGGATGGATTTCGTTATATTTTCAACATGCTTTGTTCATTTCCATGTTTTTGCCCATTTTTTTCTCTGTTTTCTTCAAGCCACCATCTAGAATGCCTACCAATATTTCACATACAGCATCTGAACTTTACTTGCACTACAAAATTCCAAGTCTTCTAAGATCACCTGAATTCACTGTGATGGCTCCTCCTGGATTATAAGCCTTTCCACCTGGCCCTCACCTGGCATTGATGAAGTGCCCTAAGTTGCTGGTTATTTTATATGCACATGAATTATCTCTCCAATAGAATTATGAGCTCTTTGAGAGAAGCGCTTATAATATTTCTTGACAGATCTCTACAATCCAGCATAGTTCTTTGAAAATCATAGGCAGGGTATATTTTCTAATGGAAGAAGAAAGTCACTGCTACCACATCATGATCCAATTATGAATTTTATGCTATCCAGACCTTAAAAACCTAACCCAAACCACCTGAAAATATGCCCCTTACATAATCTTCCTCAACTCCTATAGGCATGGGAAGCATACTGGGATTCTAATTTTCATTTCTTAAATCTGTGACATTGACATGTTGCATGGCTGAAAACCAGTATGGTAGAACTGGTGACATAAGAGCAGTAGCCCCAACTAGAAGTCGGACTGTTCTGTGCCAAATGTATAAGTGGACAGAGTCTTAAACACTATTACCCAGCCACCATTCTATCAATTCATACAACAGATGATGGTATATCAAATAGAAGCTTATGGAGAGTCGGCAAAGCTAAGAATAGTTCTTGGCTCTTCTAATTATTGGCCTGGTGATCTCAGGCAAATCACTTAACACTTCCAGTTTCTCCCTTCACCTGAAAATGAGAATAAAAATACAAACTTCTCCTATACCACAAAATAGTTTTATTTATCAAATAAGGCAATTTACCTGAAAGATCTTTATAACACAGTAAGTATAAATGAAAGAATATTTTTATTGCGAAGATCCATCAACAGGAACCTCTCCCACCACCTTGCTGATGAAGTCCCCCAGTGACTAAAAGGACTAGTAATACTCTATTTGATGGTACAGAGTATGCGTATTAGCCCAGCCCTCTACTGCATATTGGCCTTCCGGCTTCAGAGAGAAACAGACACAATCCACCGTAGTCCCAACAGCCAGGACGATACCAGAAACAAACAACTAGGGCTCTGGGCACTCTACTCATATAGAATTGTAGTGGGTCCCTTGGAAACGAGGTCTGTTCTTTGTTTTGAATGCTAGTCTGACACAGTCACAGCAGCTTCGGCTTCAGGGTTATTGTCTAACATACAGACATAAATAGAACCACATCAGAGCCTTCATGCCCCAAGTTCCCACAGACCACCTGTGATGGGGAGGTTTTGGCCAGGATCTCAGCACAGCAAAAAGAGCCAGATTCCTAATTACCCATTTTAAAATGCTGGCCCAAATCTAATATTATGGTACTGACAGATGCCCCTACTGAATTTCAACTGACTAGGATTTTTAAGGACTATTTTGTTCATCACTATCACAAAGGAAAATGGGGATGGGAGGGCCAGATGCTTTAGATCTAACGGGCTTCGGAATTATAAATGCCATGAACCTCTTTTTGGTTGATTTTTTTAATGGAATTAAACCTTTGGAATACAATTTAAACAACATTTATTCTGAGCAGCTAAAACTTTGCTATCTCTTTTTCTTCTGCAATCTAGGGGATATACCCAATGGCAGTCAGTTCCACAGCCTTGGCTTAAACCAGGGGAAAAAAAGGGCTTTATTTGAAATGAACTGAAATTATTTTACTGTTTATGTATTTAACCGAGGTTTGGGTAACGGAAACTCCCGACCACCATCTGAGTCCCTGTTTGACTTCATTTTATCCAACAGAATTGTTGATACTTCCCTTGCCTCCAAACTTTTAAACAACAAAAACAAACCAAACCTCCCTGTATCGCTCCCATGTCCAAGATTCACAAAGTATTGCAAAAGGCAAACCCAAGGGAATGATAAGAGTAAGTCAATATTTATCTCAAAACAGAACTTGAAGCATGTTTGCTCGAGTACTTTCTAGAATTTTTGAAAAATAGATATACTTTTACACTTTCTAGATTTAACATCTAAAACGTTCGGAAGTTAGATGCAAGTTCATTATTTCTAGAAAAATAAAATAAAATAAAACTGTTGTAAAATTGTAAGTGGTAAACTTATCCAACGAGATATGAATACCATGGCGATTTAATACAATAAAAAAGGGAACATTTCCGATCAGGGCAGTACCTCGCTCAAGATCTCAAACTGGTGGTGTGGGTTCAGTGCAACTGCTTTTAACCAGCTTAGGCTCACAAACAACTGTGACAGTTGAACACCACCAGCTGAAGCTGATAAATAACTAAGACCGTTGAGTGACTCTGGAGTAGACCCACACCAACCTAACTGAAAACATCTTTTTAGCCACTAAAAAAATGGTACTTCTTTGACCTCAGACTGACCCCAGCACGGACCCACAGCAACCTAATCTGACTGATCTAAAAACTTCTTTCTGACTAATAAAAAATGACACTTGTTTTAACCAACTATCTACAGACTCACAGAGTAATACTGCCCTCTCCAGAGTGCAACCTTTTTTTTTTTAAATATAATTTATTGACAAGTTAGCTAACATATAGTGTATACAGTGTGCTCTTGGTTTCGGGGGTAGATTCCTGTGATTCATCACTTACATACAACAACCTTTAATTTTCAATTAACAAAACCACAATAAACCAATCCCTTTCCTAGTGCACAGATGTTGTTGACATTTTCCCTCTCAAGGAACTATTCATTCCAGTCTTGCACTGATGTGTGTACCCTTGCCTGACAATGTGAATCAGCAGATGTTAGGCTACTTCTACAATGTGCCTTTTTCCTTGCTCTTCTCAGTGAGAATTTGGTAGCATTGATATACGCACCCTTATGGTTAGTGCAGCTTTATAATAGCCAAGATATGGAAGTAACCTAGGTGTCCATCGATGGATGAATGGATAGAGAACATGTGTGCACGTGTACTATGGAAAATTACTCAGCCATAAAAAAGAATGAGAAGTTGCCATTGAGATAACATGGATAGACTATAGGGTATTATGCTAAGCAAACTACGTCAAACAGAGAATTTCACTTACGTGAGGAATCTAAAAAACAAAACAAATGAACAAATGAAAAACAGAAACAGACCCGTAAACAGAGAAGTGGTGGTTGCAAAAGGACAGAGGTGTGGGTGGATGTGCAAAATAGGTCAAGGGGAGTGAAGGTACAGGCTTCTAGTTAGGAAATAAGTTAGTCACAGGAATAAAAGGTACAGCATAGGTAATATAGGCAATGGTTTGTAATAGTGTTGTATGGTAACAGATGGTAGCCACACTTGTGATGAGCACAGCAGATAGACTTGTCCAATCACTATGTTATACGTGAAACTAATATAACCCTGTGTCAACTGTACTCTAATAAGAAAACAAAAAAATATAGAATAAAGGGCAACGCTAATATTCTAGCTTATGCAACAACAGTTTATTTACTCATAGAAAATCTAATCTACCTGAACTTCCTAAATCTCCCATGCCGATTTTACTAGTCTTAAGCTAAAATTTTTATGAATATTCAATATTTTCATAATGTAAACCCATGTGGTCATCTAAATTGAATTATAATAAGTGAAGTCTTTATAAATGGAGTTAAAGCAAGCAATGTCTTTATAACTTCTGACAGTGCTGCAAATTAAGAATCTACAGTGACTTTATTATAATTATCTTTGAAGAATCTTAAATTCTTGTCTATCGGGCTTATTATAACAGCATTATTTAAAGGTTCTGAAAATTTATCAATGACCTTACTGTCCATAATATGCTCTCACTCCAGGGTAATCGCTGACTTATACACAGATTGACACTGTATTATTTTTCAATAAAACATTCTGTGTCCTTCCATTCTACTATTGCTAGAATTACAACACATGAATCAGAGTCAGTCTCATTATTCTCATAGTTTCAGCTTTTTCCATCAATTTAACTGAAGGCCCCTGCTATAAACTACAAATCAGGGGTGCCTGGGTGGTTCAGTCGACTAAGCATTTGACTCTTGATTTCACCTCAGGTCATGATCTCTCAGTCATGAGATCAAACCCTGTGTTGGGCTCTGCACTGAGTGCCAAGCTTGCTTGGGTTCTCTCTACCACCCCTCTCTGTCCCTCTGCTGCTCGTGCACATGTGTGCTCTCTTTCTCTCTCTCTCTCAAATTAAATAAATAAACATTAAAACAAATAAACGACAGATCATAAATTAAATATCCTGTGCAGGCGGGAAGCAAAATTTGGGGCAATCTTCTTAGCTAAGTTAACAGTTACTATGAACTTGTCAGACTGTCCAAAGAGCTTAAGACTTGATTTCCAGAACTTAGTCATTTCAGAGACAGATGACTTTATGGAAGCAGACCGCTTACCTCAGAATATTGTAATTAAGGAATAATTAGAATAATTCTACAAGAATGGGAATTGATTTACATGGTAACTATTTTTAACTGTGATATTTATAGTTCATATTTTTATGACTATCCTGATTCTAGGACAAAAATACTTTATACAAGTACTTAGTGTTATACTCAGTATGTCCAAAACTGCATATAAGATGTTAACCATTGTTTTTATGTTAGTCCTAGAATATGAGGCAAGTTCCTTACATGAAAGTACTTTCCTAATGACACAAGCAGCTAATCATGGTAATTATCATCCATGAAAATTAATTTCATCTGATTGTCCCATAATTGATACACTTACCAATAAAATTATAACACTGATAATATTCACCACACAGGTTGTTTTATTTGAAAACAACTTTTCCTAAAGATGGGACTGATGTTACTACAGTTACCAATACAAATCACTGCAGCTTTTCAGAGAAGCCATATAATCTACAATCCTGCTGACAGTATGACATTCCAGGAAATAAGTGGTTATACTTTTACCCTTAACTAAAAGAGGAAAATGGTCTTCTGCCGGCAGAACTAACTATGCTTTGTTTTTGTGTAAACTTGGGCTATTTTGCTATAATGGCTCTCAGACAGTTGAGAAAGAGACTTATAAAAGTTGCCAAAATTACTCAAATTGTGCCCTTCCCGACCCCGGTTTCATGAATGTATGTCAAAGTACTATTACCATATGCTGTATGCTTAGAGAAAGAAAGGATTCTGCTGTCTAGAAAGAGTCTTGACTTCATTTTAAGGGTTTAACAGTCAGTTGATGGATTTTCCAGCTATGCCTCATATATCAACTATTTCTGTAAGATTTTGATTGTTTTTTCTTCTATTACAGCAATTCTGGCGTTTCTACTCCACTTAACATGGACTGATATTGTTTTTGTTGTTGTTGTGATTAAGTTTTCAAACACCACAGAGTGTTACATTACTCTTCCTGGTAGTACTACAAATGGCCTAATTATTTTTCACACCAGCATGCCCAGCCAGGGAGGTGTATAGGCACAACGGAAGAACAGATTTCATCTCAAAAGGTCTAGCTGCAGGACCTCACCAGTAGGTACCAGCTGGAATGGGAACATGTGTATGGGACTGCATTCTGAAGGTTCAGAATAAAAGGGGCAGGACTTCAAGCTGGATAAAGGAGTCTCTCAATGTGGGAGTGTTCCTCTACAATAGAGCATTTAACACATTATCAGGAACCTCAGAAGATCATGCTACTAACACTTGACAGCATTCTGAAAACTTGAATAAAGAAAGATTCGTGTTAAGTGAAATGGAAATGCCAGAATCACTGTGACAGAGGAAGTGATGAAAATCTCACAGAAGTAGGCACAATAGAGTTGCTATATTAGGTACAGCTAGAAAATCCATTAGTTGACTCTGTTCTGCGAGAGGATGCAAAGGATACTCCTCTCAAAAAAGCAATGAAAAACTGGCAAGAAGGACACCATCATTGGTGAGCAGCTCTTCTCTGGAGGTTACGTCTAAGGGTAGGAAATGGCTAACAGAATGAGTACTCTGACAGCAACTGGAATTACGGAATCTCAAGATGATAGAGACCATGTGGCAGCACTTAACCACTGAAGCAATGTGGGTACAATTACTCCAACAGAAGTTGCAGCCAAGGGGCTTGACCTACAGAGAGCTATCAAATGGTTAATATAGCATGACCTCTCTAGAGACAAGATGGATTATCAGATAAAATGGGTATGACTCAACCAATACAATCCAAAGAAATCAAGAATGGAGGATCAAGAGATGGGAGGACAAATGCTCCCATAATGAGTCATAATCTTTTGCCTCATTTCTGGACTCACACCAGTTTTCAAAGGGAAAACTCACTGATTAGAGAGAGCAAGTCCGCAGGAGAAAAATCCTGCAACATCCTAGCAATGGTCTATGGCAAAATTTCCCCAGCCTCTAACTAAAAGGATCTATAGACATTTATTTGGGAAGATGTACACTGGGCAGAACTGTCCAAATATTCTAAAGACTACTGGACTAGAGTCCAAGTTGGTATGTGTACCCAACGACCTGGGTATGAAGCAACATCTTGGTGCCCTGTTAGAGTATGGATGTACAAGGCCAATTAAAAAAAAAAAAAAAATGAAGTCCTGGACCAAGACTGGCTCACAGAGAGTCTACTGGTCCACAAAGCCACCAGAGTTAATTTCCCTGGTCCCTAATTGTGTAATTGGAGTGAACATATCTTGTATATTTGGAGGAACTCCATTTATTGGCTTCCTAGTCTGCTGTGTAAGAGCTAGCACAGAGGGGAAACCCACATGAAACCCCACACCATCCTCTCAGTCATATCTAAATCAAAACCAATGCCACATTCTCAAAAGTAATAGGTATTAGGTGATATTAAATGATTAATCTTTTAAGTTATAATAATGGTATCGTATTTACATTTTTTAAAGTTATTATCTCTTTACATGCCACCCTAAAAGACTACAAGAAGCAGTGGTGGTGTTCCCCAAAATATCTCCATTTAGTTCATGTGTGGAGCTCCTACAAAACCAGACATCACATTGGACAATAATGCTGGACTACCGGAAATTCAACCCAGTGTATCTAAATGCAGCTACTGTACCAAATTGGGCATCTTCTGGCCTTGAGTGTATGACATGCAGTCACTAATGTGACAAATGAATTCTTTTCCATACCTTCTGGAAAGGGAATCAAAAATTGTTTACATTCACTTGGTAGAGTTAACAGGGCTTTTAACCCTCTGAATCCTATCCAAATGTAGTACAAAGGGACCTGAACCATTTGAACATTCTGAAGAACACCACTTGATATCGATCACATTATGTCAAAATGGATGAGCAAGAAATGGCAAGTACACCAGAGGGTACAGTAGGTGGGGCTCCTGGGTGACTCAGTCGGTTAAGCATCCGACTTCAGCTCAGGTCATGATCTCATGGTTCATGAGGTTGAGCCCCATGTCAGGTTCTCTGTGCTGACATCTTGGAGCCTGGAACCTGCTTTCGATTCTGTGTCTCCCTCTCTGCCTTTCTGCCCTTCCCCTGCTCACACTGTGTGTGTGTGTGTGTGTGTGTGTGTGTGTGTGTGTGTCTCAAAAATAAATAAACATTAAATTTTTTAAAATAAGACAGAAGGTGGGGAGATAACCACTATGAGAAATCAGAGATCCCACACATCAGTGAAGCATCTAGGGTTAGTGGTTAAGAGCATGCTAGAATATCCTATCCAATTTAAAGGAAAGACGATTGCATTTCACAAGTTTGACTACTAGCAGTGAACCACAGCACTCAGTAGGCCTCTTTGGGTTCTGGAGGCAGCATACTCTACACTGAGGAATACTGTCCTGATCCATTTACTGGATGACATTAAATGCTTCTAGCTTAGAATGGAGCCTAGAGCAGAAAACAACTCTGGACCAGGTGCAGTCTGCAAAGAAAGTAGGTCCTGTCAGTTGGGCCATACAACCAAGAAGACCCCATGCTACTAGAGATATTAGGCAGGAGAGGAGATACCCTCTGGAGTTTATGGCAAACACCACCGAGAGAATTGCAACACAGATTGGATTATGAAACAAGGTTGTGCAGAAGAGAACCGTGTATCTCTCAAAAAACCGCTCTTCTACTCCTATGCTGTGCTGGAAGAATTCCTGACTACAAATCACCAGGAGGTCGCGACCCTGGCCCTGTCGGATCACTAAGCCATAAGGTTGGGTGGACCCAGCTGCCATCCATCATCACATTTAACTGGGACCATCTGGGATCCAGCATGAGCGGTTTGAAAGCGCACAAGTACAACATATGGGTGGGTAACTCAGACTCTCTACATCATCTCTTATATATCGTACCAGGTCTCTTTTTTTTTTAAGTTTATTTATTTATTTTGAGAGAGAGAGAGTGAGTGAGAAGGGGAGGGGCAGGGAGACAGGGAGAGAGAGGATCCCAAGCAGGCCCCGGGCTGCCAGCGCAGTGCCCAAAGCAGGTCTCGAACTCATGAACCATGAGATCATGACCTAAGCCAAAACCAAGAGTACAACGCCCATCCGAGCCATCCGGGCACCCCCACCCCCACCGCCAAGCCTCTCATCTGACTCACACCTATGAAAATAAGGAAGTCCCTAATGATCATCTGAAAGAGACAGGAAAAAGCTGAAATTGGTTTGCAGATGGGTCAACTTGGCATGTGAGTCCAGGGCAAACATGTACTACTGCTTCCCTAAAGCCTACTCAGCCCACTCCGGAATGGCCCAGAGAAATGTAAATAGGAAGAAATCCTCCCAATCAACATTACTTCAGGTAGAGCATCTGGTGACCCACTTTGTGTGAAAAGATAGGTAGCCTGATATATGAATACATAACGACTTACAGGCAATGGTGAATGGCTTGGCTAGTTGATCAAAGACTTGGAAGCAAACAGGGAGGCGTGGGGAAGAGGCATATGGATGCACATATGAAAGTAAGTATAAGGAGTGAGGATCCCTATATTACATATTAATGCCCACCAGAGAGCACTCAGTTTGTAAGAACTAAAAACTCAGACATAGTAACTCAGACTGCACACTGTCATGAGCCATCCATGGACTTCTGTCCATGTACCACCATGATACCAGTGATGAATGTTGTTTGGATCCAACATTAAAGGATTCTAAAACTGAGCTGGCTACTGCCCCTGCTGAATGTCTAACCTTCCAGCAAAAGATTCCAAGGCTGAGCATCCAATGTGGCACCATCCCTCAAAGGGGATGGGCTTCAGTCAGCCCAGAAGAAGGGAAAGGTAAGCCCATACCCAGAACATATGTTGATTCTAGTCAAGATAAGTTGCTGCCCCTTCCACAGTGGAAAGGATTCAGTGGGATCAATTTGCCATCAAGCAGCTGTTGACTGGGCTTCAGCTGACACCACCATATAAAGGCTGACAGAGTGTGTGACCCACCAACACTGGATCCTGCATAACATTGTGTCAGACTGGAGAAACTATTTTCCAACAATGGAGGTGCAGGAGTGAGCATAGAGCCATGAAATACACTGGTGCCATCACATCCCACAGCATCCAGAAGCTGCAGGCCTAAAAGAGAGATGGAATGGCTTTTGAAGGTGTTAACAGACACTAGCTTTCAGAGCACACCCTATGAGCACCATCCTCCAGTCTCATTGTACTCACTAAATCCAGGATCATTTCGTGGTGTTTTTGTTTCCAGGGTAAAATATACGGACGCAGAACCCAAGGAGTAAGACTAGGAGCAGCCATGCCTACCATCATCCCATTGGCTTGCTTGGGGAATTTATGTTTCCCATCCCCAGAACTCTGGGCTCTGAGGGTCTGAATCCCATGTGGGGAACATCCCCACCACAGGACATAATAGGAGGCCCTTAAACCTTAAACTACCACTGCAGCTACTGACGCTGAGATCTTTGTGTCAAGAGAGTAGCAGGCACAGGAAGGAGTCACAATTTTGGCAGGAGTAATTGATCCCGATCGTTAAGTGGAGGTACAGTTGTCATTTAACAATACAGGCAAGAAGAATATAGCTGGCGCCCAGATTACCCACTGGGGCATCCTTTCTGCAGTTCAACTCCTCCCTCTGCACAACCCTAGGGCCTTCATAGTGAAGGCATTTCTGAAGAAAGAGCAACAAGGACCAGACTGACCAAGCACTGCATTAGCTACGACTACCAGGACACTGACCATGCCAAAGACTAGGGAACAGTGGCAGTAGCAAAGTGGCCCTACAGATGAGACGCTGAGTGACTTAACCACTGGGGCCTGCAGTGCACTACTTCTGAGCCCTCACCCCCATGTCCCCTTTCTTTTTTTTTTTAAACCACTTTATTGAGGTATGATTGGCATACAAAAAGCTGTACGTATTTAATGTGTAGAACTTGATGAGTTTGGAGATAAGTATACACTTATGAAACCATCACCACAATCTATGCCATAAACATATGCATCACCTTCAAAAGTTTCCTCCTGCCCTCATTAGTAGGTATTATCTTGTGATAAGAACCTTAACATAATATCTAACCCTTTAGCAAAATTTTAAGTCTACAATACTGTGCTGTTCCCGACAGGGACTCTGTGGTACAGATCTCAAGGATTCATTTCATCCTGCATAACTAGAACTTTGTTCCTTTTGACTAATACTTCCCCATTTCCCTTCCTGGATGAATCTGGAGGACATTAATGCTCAGTGAAATAAGCCAGACACAGAAAGACAAATACTATATGATACCACTTATATGAGAAACTAAAAACAGTCAAACACATAGAAGAAGAGAGCAGAATGCTGACTGCCCTTGTCTCTTTTCTTGATACTCAGCCAAGGACAAAAAGAAAAGCCAGGCTTCCAGCAGCTCCATTGTCAGGGGCTCCATGGAGAGGCTTGATTTCTTTGCCCTGGTTGTATTACCCACTCTACACCTCCTCATTGATCCTCCTGAAGCTAAGGGCAGAAGATTCCACTGTTATAGCAAACACAAACTGCCTAACCAGTGCTTATATCCTTACTCTTGAACTTCCATTCCTTGTTCTTAACCTTGCAGTGTCTCTTGATAGCTGACCCCAGGGCACACACATTTTCAGATGAGTGGAGAATGGTGCTTTAAGGTGGTAAGGGAACATCTCCCATAATCCCAAGTCAGTTTTCTCCATTATTTTGATTTTATCTCCATTATTTTTCTCTAATGCCTTTCACTATTCATATAATATCTCAACCATACCCCCATAGGATGGTTTTAACCATTTTCTCCTTTTTGCAATAAAAAAAAAAAATTCTATTAAATATACTTCCTTTAGTTGTATATGTCTCAAATATCGTACCATAAGTTCATTTTAAATTCATTTTTAACAATATTCATTAAAGAGTAGTTTTGGGGGCACCTGGGTGGCTCAGTCAGTTGGGTGCCTGACGTCAGCTCAGGTCATGATCTCACAGTCCATGAGTTCGAGCCCCGTGTCGGGCTCTGTGCTGATAGCTCAGAGCCTGGAGCCTGCTTCGGATTCTGGGTCTCCCTCTCTCTCTGCCCCTCCCTTGCTCATGCTCTGTCTTTCTCTGTCTCAAAAATAAATAAAAACATTAAAAAAGAAAGTAGTTTTGACATTTTCCCATTTAATTAATGTTATACTCTTTAATTTACTTAAAGATAATAGTATATATGATTTACAGACAAATAATTCTGTAATGATGTGACATGTTGGTTAGCAAACTGGAAGGTATCAAAAATGCAGACCAAAATTTAAGTAGATATCGTTGTATTAACAATTGCTTTCAATATTTGATGTTTGAAAGTTGAGAATTCTGAGTTTCAAAAAGTTAGCTCATTTATTTTTATAACTTTTATATGTTTCTAAATGAAGAAACAAAAGATAAGGTCTCAAATTATGATTTACAAGCAGATTTTCACAATTACCACACTGCTCAGTTTGGATGCTTGGTTCCTTCAAAAACGAAAGGTCCAATTAGCCAAAATCATGAGTATATTTTTTTCTTTGCCTGTCAATTTTTTCAAGTACTAAGCGAACTTTGATTGAATAAAATGTATAGATGCGGTAAAGGTCAGTAAGAGATAGGTTTGCAGAGTAAGTATGCATCTTCCTTTTCATCATTGAATGAATATAGTTTTACATTAAACAGTATGTGCTAGATCAATCCCATTGCCTCTCCAGACCCAATATCTTTCTTTATCCCATGTCTCATTGTAAAGAGTTCATTTTTATGGATTGCTTCAACAGTTTCTACTGGTTTCTATTGGATTTGGCCATTGGAGATATATTGAAGGTGAGTGGAGTTGGGGTATTTATTCCCCCCAGCTGGTAGGTCACCTGAGCTGGCTAAGTCTTGTGACTAAAGGTTACAGCTCGTGTGAACGGGTTCTCTCCATCTCCTCACCTCTTCAGACGTGACGTGACCATGGCTCCCTGCTGAGTTCTTCACTATTCCTTGTGGTTTCTCTATACTCTGCTCACACTTTTTAAATATTCTCTCTGTTAAATACTCATCAAATTACATGATTTAAGGTTCAGTGCCATCTCTTTTCTGACTGAACCCTAACTCTTATGTAATATGAGACTATGAATGAAAACAATGTGAAATGATATAATGTTCATAAACATGGGGCTAGTCAGCAAATGTTAAAGCACGGAGCAACTGAACCATGAGCTCTCTCATCTGATATCCATTAAGTGCCACACACGCTCAGCCAAACACATATTCAAGGCTCAAGAGAAAGGCAGCCCAAATATTTACTTTATTCTGATTTTTTAAACTAGAAACTAAAACCACAAACACTCTTTAACTATAAACACTCCCTAACAACCCCAAACTTTTACAAACTACCAGATGAAACAAAAAGTTTTGCTAATTGAAGTGATTATCTTTCACCCCATCCCAATGGATAAATTATGAATAATGTATAAGGGACATGTGTGTATTGGGGATGTGTGTGTTGGTTTAGAATCCCTGGATATTTAAGACTGTACATCCCTACTGATGAAAATTAGGCATAGCACCAGAGTTTGAAATTGATTTCTAGTCACCTAATCTGTAAATGGAAATACAGCCACTAACTTTCCTCTAAACCTGACTACAAGCCAGTATCCAAAGGATTATTTACTGTCCAGCAAGAGACACACAGGTCGAAGACCATCCCGTCCCATCCCATCAGTGCTTGAGTCTCTGAGAATTTGTGAGTAGCTGGATTATACACAGGGACTGGATATAGTAGTTCATTATTATGGGAACATTATGTGAAGAGTTGGGATCACTGACTTCTCAGCTAATAGCTATCATGTGCAGAGAGCTTCGAGCACTCCAAGACTGCCGCCTGAGAACGGAAGCGGAGAAGGAGACATGGCCACAGCAATTCAGGGTACGGGGAGTCCAGTCTTCCCCATTTGGTTGATCATGCCAACAGAACATAAGACCAGAAAATGGAGCATAATGTGACACTAGGGAATACCTGTCACAAAATACAACGTTTATTGATTTTCTTTTAATGTAATTCTTCCAACTCTACTATGGCCTGAAAGTTATTGCGATAGTACCAGCTACTAGAATGTCCAGTGAAGATATGCTTGCAAGGCAAAAAGCTTGATCGTCCGGATCCTTCCTACCTTTCACATCTCTAACTCAAAGTTGGCTGTGCCTGTCTACCAGTTTCTTGCACATCTCTCTCTCTCTCTCTCTCTCTCTCTCTCTCTCTCTCATGGGAAAGTTGTAGACAGTCTACAATCCACTAAGCAAGAGAAAGTCCACAAGCCCCAAGACACCATCAGAAAGCGTAGGGTAGATGGAGCCAATGAAGGAAGGTCATGAAAGAACAGAGGACTAACCTGCTTCTTCCCAACCACTTAAAATGGCTAAGAATAAGAATCGTTTTACTTCCTCCTCCTCCTCTTCCTTTCACCTCCTTCCCTTTTCAACCTATTTCATCTCGCCTCTTTACAGGCTAGAAAGGAACCAGCTACAAGTCACTGTGAACTGAGGAGATAATCCAATTACAATGGAAGGCCATACCCTGGAAGCAAAGGTATGTAGCCTTCCAAAGAAAAACTTGGTAACTGAGGCTACAGGCAAAACAGCAAAATTAATCTTTTTCCAGGCCTCACTCACCGTCAATATCCCTACCTCAGATAGCCAAGATTTCCTTGTATCTCTCTATGGTGAAAAGTGCTATACTGGTCAGTTCATCCCAGCATGTGATCCAAAAAAGTCATATGAATAAATAAACAAATTAGGAATTAATTGATGAGTAAAATATTCCCCCCAATTATCTTACTTTACCAAAGCAGAACTTCCCTTTACTGAGTTCAGCTTACTATTGATTAATCTGTGGGGCGCCTGGGTGGCTCAGTCTGTTAAGTGTCCAACTTTTGATTTTGGCTCAGGTTATGATCTCATGATTCTTGAGTTCCAGCCCCGTGATGGTTCTCTGCTGACAGTGTGGAGCTTTCTTGGGATTCTCTCTCTCTCCCTCTTCCCCTCCCCACCACTCACATTCTCACTCCGTCTCAAAACAAATAGAGAAACATCTAAAAAAAAATCTTTGTAGTGTGATTCACCACCAGTTTAACCTTCCCAGAGGGTCCTTTTATTCCTAAAGTAGATCTCTGTACAATGAAAAGAGCCATAACCCAAATCTGCTGGGGTCACTAACATGTGGCATCGAGGGAGTTTCACAGCATGTGCTCTTAGGACCCACCCCCACCTTCCTTTTCCCAGCGGCCCTGCACCCCAAGAGGCCTTTCACAGGTCACACCAAGAGACAGAGTAGACATAAATAGCCACAGATGAGGAAGCCATCTCTTTCCAGGAACCGGAATACATTTCTTGCCTCTGTGTCGTCCCTCCTGTGTTGAGTTCTGTTCAACACAATAATGTGTCAACAAAAATAGTATAGTGCTGCTCAACAACCCACTGATGTTCTGCTGCTGAGCAAGGAGTGTGATGGACCAGCAGTCCTCAGAAGGGGGTTGTCACAAAATAGGAAGTGTTATTTTTTTTTTTTTAGCCATCGACAAGGAAATTCACTGTAAAAGTGTATCCATCTGTCGTAAAAAGTGCTACTACCGGTATTAAGACCCCTGACTCTTGCAGTGAGTTCCACAACAACTAAAACCCCTCCTAAGGAAAGGGACCTGGAGATATAAAGCCTTTCAGAAATGAAGACATGTACTGAGCACTGGATTCGGGTGACAGGATGTATCTACCTGGGGCGTTTGTAAAGGCCTGGGGAGACTCCTACGGTGGCCATGGGGTGCCGGGCCCCTTACCTTACCACACTGCTTACATTTTCCCTCCTGCCGACGCCTGTGCACCCAGTGATGACGCACAAAGTTCTGTGGGAAAACAAAAGTAAGAGAGTACGTTTAAATTTGCAAAGCCCATTATTAGTTTTTTAAATGTTTAAGCATATAGATTTCCTTAAACTATAACCTAAGCCCGTATGAGCACAATACCAAACACGCGTACGTATGACTTGTTTTGACAATAAATATCAATCCACTTGGAAAACCCGAAGCTACCCCCATGCCCCGGGATCTTCCGTATTTGTAGAAATCATGAATCGTGTCCTCCCTCCACGTCTTCCTCGTAGGCCACATTGTGAAGCTCTTCCTCCATTTTCTTCCTAGTAAAATGCTGTGCAGATGTGGGAGGTGACTGAAATGCCATCAGAAAAGTGAAAGGTGAAGGGAAGATGAAACCCCATCTATTTTTAAAAACAAATATGTACTGAATGCTTTATATATGCCAGGCAGGCACTGTATTAAACATCCACGCTAGGAAGAACTTTAAGAAATTAAATTCTCAGAAAAAAAAAAAAAAAAAAAAAAAAAAAAACAGATCTCCTCATTCAGGACACAGAGGATGAGAATCTTTCACTCGCAAAAGTGAAGGCAAAGAAAAGATGAAGGAGAAAGAGGACAAAGACAGCAAGAGATGTGGGCCCATTGTGACGTTTTTTGCAATGACATTGTGTTTCAACTGTCCTTGGGTTCTCTAAACAAGATCAGCTTTCAAGGTCTATTCTTATCTTGGGCCCTAGGAAACAATGAGAGCCCTTTTCCTCCCAAAAAGACAGTCACTCCTCGGGCAGGGAGTCAAGGAGACCCATTACCACTGCTGTTAGGATATATCATAGGAGAGAAAGTTGTCTTCAGGCCCAATGGTATCGATAAACTTACATACAACTCATCCCTCTTATACCAATACACCTAAAATACTTCTTTTTTCCTCCTGTCCTTTTCTGAGAAAACACCCTTGAGCCTATATTAACATGTCCATCATCAGGCCACAACCCATATTTTCCCTTTGAAAGGCCCTCTAATATATATCCAGTCATTCAGCAAATACTTAACTAGATGTCTACTATCTGGAAGGCACTGTTTTAAGTATACAGGTGTACAGGAAATAGATCCGTGTTAGGAAAAACAAATGTTATATCAACACATGAAATCCAGAGTGACAAAACTACCTCTGACAAACATTAGCATTATCAGTTCTAAAACGCCACCTCTGTTTCTCTTCATAATGTCAAATCAATTCAAGCTAAAGCTTAAACAAAGAGCCTGGAGGAATAATGGTGTTTTGAATGTAATAAGATATAAAGAAGCATAACGGTCCCACTAATTAGTCTAATTTTTGTCTTGCTTTCCCCACTGAGGCCATTTAATTAACACAAGGACACAATTCTCATATTGTTCTCAGAAAGAAGCTAGTAATAATATTCTTGAGTACTAACTGTGTGCCTGGCACTTTTAAGATACTTTAAATGTAAGAATTATTTTAATTTTCATGAAAATTTCTATCAGTAGAGATGCCAGTCAGTATGTACCAGAAAAATCCCATTTGTTGTGAAAATACTGAAATATTCCTATATTTGTTGATAAATTAGTTTAGTTCCCCCACCATCCTCCTGGCTCCTCCCCGAATGCCACAGCACCTCACCCTACCCCCTCAACACTGGAAGCCATTTCTACCCCCTCTTACTATTAATCAACTAGAATGTTCGTTTTTGACATAAAAGGTCTCCAGGATCCTCCTCCAATGAGCGCTCTTTTGAAAACAAATCACGTTGCCTGAGCAAACCCAGAATCCTGGGCTGTGCTCAACTGGTGGTGGTTGCCTGTATGAACTTCAATATCACACAAACGATGCTGGGTCCCATGGCTGGCTGTGGCTTCCAGGAGAGCGGCAGCAAGTCAGAAATCTGCCCAGTTATCAGTGCCCAAAGTACCCACTGGGGCTGAAGCTGCTGGACCCTGCGGGCCCTCCAGCCCACTGCCTAAGAATAGGGCTGGGGAGGACTGGGCCAGTTGCCAACTACACCCTATCTCAATTCACAACACCACAGAGCACATTATCAGAGGTTTTTACTGAATTATCACGATCACCCTCCTTTCACAAATTACAAAGCTAAGGGATTGAGCAGATACTTCAGATGTAAGGGTGAGAACAAGGATTCCAACCCAGGCAGGCTGGCAAAGGAGCCTATGCTCTTAACCACCATGTTGCTGTGCCTTTCCTCTGCTCCGAAAGCTCAGGATCAAGCTCCTTCAGTAAATGATTTCAGTGACAGTAGTCGAAACACTGAATATACAAAAACATCAGTACTATAAGAGAGAAAAATTTACTGTAATTGCTGTTAGTTTAGCAAAAGCTGTGGGAGAATGAACAATATCATTGATGGTAGAGAAATTTTCCACTTACGGAGATTATACATCACCTAATGACTATCAATTTAAGGAGGGAAATGTTGGAAGAATTTGATGCAATTGCCTATGAAATCATGGCTGACTCATGGGGTTATTTAGCTAGTGACAGCTCTAATCAAAAGATTAAACCAACAATTTCCAGGAATCAACAATTATTTAGAAATTATAAGACTGACTTAATGAATCATTTATGGTTGCAACATGTGTCATTTGGTACACAGATTTATACTACCATGTAGTTTAACCTACTTAGGGAATAGAAAGGAACATTTTTAAATTGCTTATTTAAATATTAACATATGACTCAGAAAGTTGTGAAATATTTTTAATATCATTTTTCTAGAAAATAGGCTGCAAATTAAGACACAGATAAAGTAACTTAAACAAAAGCACTACTTTAGAAGAAACTGAGTAACTGTCTCCCATCCATAGCTCTGATTTGAGAGGTCAAGCATCCTTTAATTAACAGGTCTTCACAGGCCTAAAAGAAACTTCTTGTGCTGCTGCTTTAATATAGTTTGAACAAACATCCAAAAACACGTGTTGAGTGGAATGGAATTGTCAACCTAATTTTTGATGATTCAATCATGTAGTTGCCACTTGGAAGGGTTATCAATCACGATATCAATCAGAGGGGGAAGAAAAAACAATTTCTACAGAATCACTTCTCTTTTCTAACCTTCATTACCAAGCACCTTCATTTTTCACACTATTTCCTTTTGGCTATTTTTCACATCTCCTAAATTATGGAACTGAAATTAGACTCAGGATCCTTCTACTACAAATACGAGTGTTGACATAATGCTGTTAATATAGCAAAGTAAGGCTTCTAACACCATGACATCTTTGTATTATTCGTCGATAATCTCTGAATTATTCATATACTATCTTCAAGTACTGGGGAAGGAAAGGACTATTACCTATGGGTATTCAAAATCTGTGATACATCACTTCAGGGTTTATAATTCAGTATCATTAGCAGACATACATAACACAATTGCTCACTTATTTTTCAAACGACAAGTTTAATTCCTAACATTATTCACAGACTGCTTGAAAGAATCTTAGAAATTATAACCTAATCCAGATAGCTTATATCTTAGAAAACTGAGGTCCAGAAAGATTCATCTTAGAGGTGTTCAACCAACATTCATTAAAAAACTTCCATAGGTCAGACATTCCACAAAGCATAAGGTACTGTGGTTAACAATCCCTGCCCTAGATCCCTGAACTAGAGATACCCAGCGTGGAAAGAAGCAGAAATATCATTTGAACCCAAGCCAAACTATTTCTAAAGTGACTGTTCTTTCATTTACATTCAGTAAACTACCTAAGGTCCCTTAATTAAGAATTTCAAATGAGTCATGCCTACCGTAAGTTTCATCTTCAAACTGTCCTCTTACAACAAGAGTTCTTAGGCATTTGGGGAGAAATTAACTCGTTTATAAATGCTTTTAGTCAACAGACAGTCAACAAATCACACCCTTTGTGTCCTGGTACAATGAGTTTGGGACGAATTCCCTGAGTGACCTCCCAAGGCTTACACTTTGGGGGGGGGGGGGCGGTGACAAACAAGCAAATGAGTAATATCCATAAACAATTATGACATGCAAAGTACTCTGAGGGAGCAGAACAAGGTACTTTGATAAAGAACAATGTGCAATCTACTTAGAGGAGATCATTAAGGAAGACCTCAGAGGGGATGATATTAGAGCTGAGGCCTGACTCTAAGAAACGGTTAGCCATAAAGAGACTTCTAGTACAACAGTGAAATACATAACTATCTGTGGGGAATACCTTGGTCCATGCCTCAAGAAGTAAAAGAAAGTCCACATGGCAGCTGGATGGGTTTGAAGAGGTGTGCTTGAGCAAGACTACACAGGCCTTTTCATAAAGAATTGGGCTTTATTCTAACTGCTGTGAAAACCAGTGGAACAATTACAGGATCTGATTTCCATTTTAAAAATCACTCTCTCAAATTCGGACGGATTGAAGGGGAAAATCAAGGAATCATGAAGAAGCTAATGTAGTAGTCAAGAGAGATCATGGTGTCCTAGTCTAGGGTGCTAAAAACAGAAACGAAGATAAGTAGATGGTTTGAAATCTGTTTTATAAACAAAATTGATAGGGCTGGCAAAAGAATTAGATGTGTGGAATATATGAGAGAAGGAATCAATGATCCCCCAGTCTTTTTGACCGAGGAGCTGGATCAATAGCCATCTCATTTTCTGAGGTGTAAAAAAAATTGAAAAAAAAAGTTTTTATGGTGATGTTAATAAATAGTTTGGTTTTAATGTGTTATATTTGATGTGACTGTGATATATTCAACGGACATGCCAAACAGAACTCCAAGAAGTGTGGACTGGAACTGCTACATTAGGAGTTGTCAGCTCAGACATCATTTTCAAAGCCATGCAATTGGATGAGTTCTCTCAACAAGAGTGGCCTGAGAGAATACATGACCAAATACCAAGCCCAGAGAAATACACAGAAATCAGGGGGATTGAATAATGAAAGAGAGTGGGGAGGACTATCCAATGAAATAAGAAGAAATTAGGAAAGAGGTCAAGGCAGGAGAGAATTTTAAGAAGGGGATTTGAAAATATTTGAAATATATTTGAATGTGAATAATTTGAATATATCTGAAAGATTAAATAAGAAGAGAATGGAAAAATATCTAATGGATTTGGTACATAAATGTTGATGTACATGATGTTGAATAAAGCAATTTCAGTGAATAGAGTGGAAACCAGATCAGAACAGGTTAAAATGACTAGGAGGTGATATAATCAAAACAATTATATAGACAACACTTTCTGGAAGTCTAGCAGTGAATGCAAAAATGAGAATCGAACAGCAGCTAAGACACAGTTGGTGGTTAAGGAATATTTTCATTCATTTATTTTAAGATGGGAGATGTCAGAGCATGTTCGCGGTGATGGAAATAATCTAGAGGAGGGGTGAAAGAGGTAAAAATTTAGGAATGAAAACTATATCAAGCCCTTGGTACAAAGACAAAAGGTGTTCAAAGCACTTATGGAGGAGGGTCTGGCTTCACAGAAGAGAAATGATACCACTATTAAAAACTAAAACAATATATAACCCCTTGCAGTAGAAAATGGTGCACAACAGTTACCACTATCTATTTAGAGAAAGAGAGAAATTAAAGGACGGGGAAGCTAAGACTGGACATATGGATCCCCTGATTGGAAATTCACTAAGTTCTTGTTAAAAACACAAAACTATTCCATCTACTGTCCTAAAGGAATCTTCTCCTTCATTGGAGTACTTACTGAGCTATCTTCTGGCCAATGCTATAGTGCACTTGGGTGGCATTAAGGGTACCCACAAGCCTATCATTTTTCTTGCACTCTCCTCACCTTATGTATGACCCATACCCTTCCTATTGCTGATACAATGGCCAAACACAGTGGAAGAGGACAAGGGACAGGGACAATTATTCTTCCTCTCTCCACAACCTCCACTCCCAACATACTCCGTTTCGTGTTTTCTCCTAATCTTCCTGTATTAGTAACAATGAGATGTCTTTTTTCACACTGTCTTTTTCATTATTTGTCAATAAGATGTCAGGGACTCTCTCCATACTCACAGTCTGTACTCACACGGCTTCTTTTCCTTTTCTACACATTCATCTATTCTCACAATTTTACTTACTGCATGCTGACGATTCACAAATGTCTTACCTCTAACCCAAACTCCTTCTTAAGCTCCAAACACACATACCCACTCAGCTGTCTACTGGGCATCTCCAGCTGGGGCCTCAAGGACACCACACACTTGAAAATCCTACAACTAAACTCATCAACTCCCCAACCCATTCTCAGGTCAACTCATTTTCCAACATTTCATCGGTTTTCTAGGACAGAAGGCTGGTTTACTCTGGACTCCTCTTTGTGTCCTTAATCCAACCAATTATTACATCCTGTCAACTTTATTTCCTTCAAGTTCCTATCCACTAATTTTCTTCACCCTCAGGATTACTCATAGTTCAGATCACCACCAGAACAGCTCCTTAAATTCTCTCCATGACTTCAATATGGCTGCTCTTGAGCTATATGGTATTCCTTCCACACTGCAGCCAAAGTAATATAGTCTGCTTAAAATAGTTTAATGTCCCGCCCTCCTGCAAATTACCATGATGATAAAACACTCAACTTGTAATGTGGCTTACAAGGACCTTCATGGCCTACCTCCTGCTTATCTCTTGAATTTCACATCTTACTTGTTATGCTTTCTCACTTTTGTGCTTGTGAACATGTGCTCTTTCTGTCTAGGAGGCTGTCACTCGCCTCCTACTCACCCTCCCTCTAACCACACCTTCACTTAAGATAACTCCTCTGGGTCTCAGTTTACTTGCTACCTCTTCCAGGAAGCCCTTCCTCTGGTGTCTTAACCTCTCTCACCCGTTCATCAGTGCACAGAGCTAGTTTGAGGAGTACACCAGCTGGGAAGGTTTCCAAGAGGACAAACCTATATTTAGAACTGAAAATAATCTCACCAGGAAGGTAAGTGAAATGGAGGAAGTATATTTTACAAAAATGGCATTTCCTCCACTTTCTCTGATTGAAAGCACCATATACAGTGGTAACACCTGGAAAGCTCAACTCTGTTCCAGGGAGGATGGGCTCACTGCAGCCTTTTGTTTTGCCAATTGGAGAGTGCAGTTTGGGGCCAGGAGATAAACTATCCAGGATAACACAGGAGGGCTGAGAACCTCTACTAACTGTCTTACCTTCTCTAACTTTTCAACATGTACTCAGTCTCTTCGAAGAAGAACTAAACAGACAAATTAGGTCTAAACGCAGCTCTTCTCCTATCCTCCCCTCTGCTTACGACTAACAGGGCAATTGCTCTTCCTTATGATTTCCCATTTACCTCTTTGTCTTCACTACTGGGCCATGAAGTCAAGGACTGAGCACTGAATGTAGTCCTTCCATGGATCTCTCTACCTGTCTACCTACCCACTTACTCACTTATCAGATGAAAACACTGCAATTCAGAAAGATTAGGTGAGATACCTCAAATCATACAGCATCAAGACTGGTATGGAAACCAGTTTGGCTTCAGTGTTCATGGGAATACTCAGTAACTATGCTGCCCCCCTGAATAGCTTCTACCCACTCAAAATTGAAAAAAAAATGAAATGAAAATGGACCACAGCACAATAAAATGCCATGTATTTCTTACCTCTTCAGTTCTACCACTGCCTCCTACCTGCTCATTAAAACCTTCATCCCCAGTGCATTTCATGAAAATACTATAGGGCAATGTACACATGCTGAGGAGACTGGGAGATTTTACTGGTGGTATTTATGGATGTGTTAATAAGAAACTGAGTGGAATGGATAGAGCTAGACTTTGGTTCTGAATCCAGGTGAATATCTGTTAATCCAGTGAATCAATGGGAAACAAAAGGTGGTATATGAAGTCGAGTTCTGAAACACTCACTTCTCTTGGCGATCTTGAGCCCCCTTCTCGAAATGTTGGTTTACATCTGAAATTAATCTGTCATTTAAAAAGAAAAGTGCATTATATTAGGGATAAGCATCAGACTAGACTGACTTACTTGAACAAATCAACAATGATACACATAGTGAGACTACAAAACAAAAGCCCCACAGTTTAACACTTGAAATCATCACCCCAGATAATCTATAGGGGTCCCAAGTGATCCTATATCTCCAGTCCACGTCTCTTCATTCTCATTGATGAAAGCAACAGATCTTTAAACAATAGTGCTCTTACACTGTAAACTTGAGGAAAAGAGATAAAGAGTGAGAAAAAAAAATACAAGGCAGCTGAAATCACGCAGCTATGCTGCAGATTTTAAAAGTAGGGCAACATAAACTTGAGAAATTTTTAATATGATGATGATGATTTCACATGCACAAATTTTTCTTTAAGTCTGCAGTCCTGCCTTTCTTTTAGGTGGGCAGGCCTCCTGGAAACATGGACATCTTCTTTAGCTACTTGATAAAGTGAAGGGAATACAGAAATGAAGGAGGAGGTAAGTAAATGGGGTTGGGACAGCAACAAACAAACAACAACAACAACAACAACAACAACAACAAACCCAACAAACTATAGATAGATAAAGAGACAGAGAGAAAAAAAATGTTAATACTCGTCCCCACAAAATACCAGTTGGCAACAACTGGTAATATGTTTGTGAAATAATGCAGGTCTCAGGGGATTACAATATTTCAACGCATTTACACATGGCAGCTCAAGAACATAGCTAACACAGAGACCCACACATGGCAATAAAGGAGAGGCACGAAAGAGGACAGCGTTTGGCTCATGACTGGAGCCTTCCTGTTCCCACAAACGACCGCTCAATGGACTCTACAGAATCTACTTCTTCTGGAGGCAAGACACCATGGGGATGTCACCTCCGGCCCACCCACACATTCATGCTGTGCAAGCAGAACACCACCCCAAGAAAGGAAGGAGAGCTGGCTTCTGGCCTGGTTGTCTTCCTTGCAGCCACTTTAGGAAAAAGAAACTCACGAACATCAGGCGAATCTAAATGATCATTTTAAAGAGCTTATGGATTTTCTTCTTAAAAAAAAAATCTTGTGGAATATCCAATGGGTGAGTAACGATGTCTGTCATTGTAAAGAAAATTAGTGTGTGCTAGTCTTTTCTCTCTAACCTTACCATTCCTCCTCCCAAGAGGCAACATAGAATGATACCAAGTTTTCCTTTGGGAAGCAATCGAGCAAATTAACCCTTAAGCACTGCTTTTCTGTTACTACTCCAGTAATAATGTTGGTCTTCCAGTTTTTTTAAAGGGCACTCTCTTGAAAAAGGTGGAAATAAGAAAGGACACCTGGTCTTTGAAGTCCAAATACTTGCAGTGTAGCGAACACTACAGCAGGTGGCGGTGTCTCACCTTTTCTAGCTGTTCAATGCAGGCGGTGTGGACGACGATTTTACAGACCGCACACTTCCTCCTGAGGGCCGATTTCTACAACATTCAATCCAAAATACAAGAAGAAATATTAACAGTCTGTTCTGAAGAGTTCCCTGGTAGTAAAGAGAGTATACATAAACAAAGCAAACGTAAGCAAATTTAAAACGTCATCTTAAGCATTCGATAATAGGGCAAACTTCAACAGTCCTTCTTGACCTACCTACTACCTCCGTATCTCCATGACTCAGGGCATCCTAGGTTTCCTCTCCAGAATATATTAAATATAATAGCTGCTATATAGAACTAGTAGAGCGTATAATATGAACCAGGCTCTTTATTCTGTCATTTCTAAGTTTTATAACCTAACAACCGCAGGCATTAGTATCCTCTGGTTTTTGTTTTTGTTTTTTTACATTTTTACTCTAGTAGTTAAGCAGCAGGACCAACATCCAGAATGAGGTCTATGTTCAAAACAGGCACTCTTTCCCGACTGCCAAGAGTTGACATTTCAAGAGGCCAACAGCTTCAGGCTTCTATCCCAGCCACAAATCTACACTAAGCTACTTGGTCTTGACCCACATCTTGGGGAAACTAAGAGGAGAACCTAACTCTCACGCCTGACAAAAGCAATAAGTAGTAACAATACCAGCAGCGGCAGCTAACATGAATGTAGTACTCGTTATGAGTCAGGCACTCTTAGAAGCACTTTACAAATTGTAACTCATTCAATCTCCACAACCTAAGAAATAGGTAGCATTTTCACTCCCATTTTACAGATGACAAAGCTGTGGCGCAGTAAGCGATGTGCCCAAGGTCTCGTAATTAGGACACAGCACCGCCGGGGAGTCTAGCTCTGAGCTCACAAGACTGTGAGCATCACACAGTTTGGCCTCTCTGACAGGCACTGCCAGTTTCGACGAACAATAAATATACTTTCTGAGGTGTACCTTTTCTCTAACAATACAAAACGAGCAGCAGGGTCAAAGAGGAACAGGTGGAATCTTAACACTGCCAGCTCCACGGAAATCCTAGCTGGGAACGCTCAGGCCTCCCTGCAACGCACAGGCTAGAAGGTAGGTCTGCAGGAATAACTGTGGGCTTTGAGCACTGAAAGCAGCTTATTATAACAAAGCTAATCTGTAAAATAGTGAATCAAAGCATTCGAGTGTGAAAGGCCGTGCCTTTCTTGGGAAAGGTGCTAGTACAGATTGTTGGCAAACTGCCCTCTTCAGATGTGTGGCTTCCCTTGCTGAGATAATCACTTTTGAGCCAAAACTTGAAGTATTACGATTGCCAAAGAAGACTAGAAGGGACTGCAAGCCCCCCCCCCCCTCCCCCGGAAGGGACAGTTATCAGGAACGCAACTAGAGTCTCCTGCCTCCTGGATGCTTCCACTCGCTCCGCGCGGGGTATGCACGCAGGTGTCTGACTCCCACAAAGCGCCTAGAACCATGCGGGACTGGGGCAACCCAACCTGCGGTCTCCCCCTGCCGGCGAGGGGTTAAGGACCCTGCCTGCAGACGGCTCTCCTCTGCCTGGGGAGAGAACACGTTCTGGAACATGAAGTCAGTTGGACAATCCACTGAATTTTCAAAGAGCAAAAGATAAGGGAGATCCAGGCATCTAGTTACACTACTGAAAAGTGTCTCTGCTCTACTACTAAAAAGAGAGGGGGGGGGGGAGGGGGGAGGGGGTGTGGGAGGGGGGTGAGGAAGTAACAGTAGTGGAAGCAGCAGCAGCACTCAAGGCAACAATAAGAAAATTCTAGTTTGCAAATGTTCATGAGCAGATTTCCCGCAAGCAAATTTGTGCTGCTCTCCTGTTTCCTTCAGATCTCCTGGTACAGATCACTGATGCAGCACCACCTGCAGAAAGTGCATGGGGCACCTGAGTCCTGCCGCTCCTCAGTATTGCAGTGATGCTAAGGAAACTGGAGTGAATTCCAGTCTACACACTATCCACCAACCCCGTGGGAGATCACGCTGCAGACAAACACAGCAATTCCACTCATGGTAGATGATCACTGATGGGTATGATTTAAGGATGCCTGAAAAGCCTCCTTCCTTACCAATAACCCCTGCTCCGATCTGGCTTTGCGCCTATGGGGCTCCAGGGACTCTAAGAGGCTCCTCAGAGGTCACTGAGGATTGGAGCAAGAGCACCAAGCAGGTGGAGGGACCCGTACATACTCTGTGAAACCAGAATACCTCTTCCTTTCCTTGTTTTCCATATCAGTATTCTAAATCATAATCTCTTTTGAAAAAGGGATGTGGGCTAATAGTAAGAGTTTGACAACCACAGGGTTAAGACATGTCCTCTCTCAGCTTTCTGGGATAACATGTAAATATACCAACATCATCATATGAACAATTCAGTATGGCATGTTCTCCAGATGATAACGTATGAAGTCAAGCGCTTCAGTTATAAAACCAACTTTATTTAAATGATATTGAGTTTTGGGGCACCTGGGTGGCGCAGTCGGTTGGGTGTCCGACTTCAGCCAGGTCGCGATCTCGCGGTCCGCGAGTTCGAGCCCCGCGTCGGGCTCTGGGCTGATGGCTCAGAGCCTGGAGCCTGTTTCCGATTCTGTGTCTCCCTCTCTCTCTGCCCCTCCCCCGTTCATGCTCTGTCTCTCTCTGTCCCAAAAATAAATAAACGTTGAAAAAAAAATAAAAAATAAATAAATAAAAAATAAAAATAAAAAAATAAATGATATTGAGTTTTAAAAGACCATCAGAAAATACATACTCTCATGCCTTTAGAGCCAGAATATACAGACCATAATCTGAATTTTTCTTCATAAACACAACACGATGCATTTTTTTAAATTACTTATTTTTTTAATTTATATTCAAGTTAGTTAGCATATATATAGTGCAATAATAATGTTCTCTGTGTTTTGAGTCTCTTATGTTTTGTCCCCCTCCTTGTTTTTATACCATTTTTGCTTCCCTTCCCTTATGTTCATCTGTTTTGTATCTTAAATTCCATATGAGTGAAGTCATATGATATTTGTCTTTCTCTGACTAATTTCACTTAGCGTAACACCCTCTAGTTCCATCCATGTTGTTGCAAACGGCAAGATTTTGTTCTTTTTGATTGCTGAGTAATACTCCACTGTACATATAAACCATATCTTCTTTATCCATCCATCTGTCAATGGACATTTGGGCTCTTTCCATACTTTGGTTATTGTTGACAGTGCTGCTATAAACATGGGGGTGCATGTGTCCCTTCGAAACAGCACACTTGTATCCCTTGGATAAATGCCTAGTAGTGCAATTGCTGGGTCGTAGGGTAGTTCTACTTTTAGTTTTTTGAGGAACCTCCATACTGTCTTCCAGAGTAGCTGCACCAGCTTGCATTCCCACCAACAATGCAAAAGAGATCCTCTGTCTCTGCATCCTCACCAACATCTGTTGTTCCCTGAATCAACATGATGCATTTTACTACAAAAAATGGTCATTTTTCTAACAAACTAGAGATCCCTTCAGTGTCACTGTGCTTATCTTTTGTTGTCCTTAATTTCTTAAATGACAGTTTCTAAATAGTTTATAATCTGAGGAATCAGGTAATTAAGGTTTATAATCATATGCAAAATTAAGTAACTTCTGGGTGAAGGCCTAAGGTCTTTTCCCATAGTAATAAAATATACATGGATTTTAGTCCCTCAACTAATAAAAATTGTTTCAGTGAATCAGATTTTAACTGCTGACTTCTTGGTTTATGTGTTTCAATGGGTCAAAGTTATTCAAAGTAGGTGGATAATAAGCTTCTGGGCCGAAATTGCTCAGAAAAGAAATAATTTTTGTGCTTGGTTATGTTAGTTTTTATTTGAGGATGTAAACTAAATACAAAGTCAAAATGTCAGAATCTAGACTGTAAGTATTTACTTTTCCTTTAAAAAAAAAAAAAGCCCAAAATCTCTTAATCAGTTATTTAAACCAATGTTTCATTCACTATGAAAAGTGTTAAGTAAAAAAAAAAAAAAGTCATTAAGGGGCACCTAGGGGGCTTGGCTGGCTGAGTGACTGACTCTTAATTTCCACTCAGGCCATGATGTCCCAGATGGTGGGATCGAGCCCCCTGTCGGGCTCTGTGCTGCCACGGTGGAGCCTGCTTGGGATTCTCTCTCTCTCCCTCTGTCTTCCTCTGTCTTTTCCCCTGCCTCACTCTTGCACATGCATGCACACTCTCTCCCTCTCTCTCTTTCTGGTCTCAAAATAAATAAACTTTTAAAAAGTCGTCAAGCCATTCCACACATGTTTGCAAATTGGAATTTAAAAATTTTTTAAATTCACTCTCTTCAATGAATTTAAAGGCCAAAGTTTTAAATATCACGTAAAGTTACTTCAATGATAGCATCCAAAGGAAATCCATTAGGTTGTAAACTGTGTGTGTGTGTGTGTGTGTGTGTGTGTGTGTATGTGTGTGTACACACACATAACATCTATGAAAATTGAGACAATAGAGGATATAATACAGATGGTATCTTATCACATCATGACCAACATCTATTTAAATAACACTAACACAAGGATAGGCTGTACTTCCCGACAGTGGACACAATCCAACTAGCAGACTACTAGTGACTGTAAAACAACACACTCTAAGTTCTGACTTGGCCCTCCATGTTTCCCCATGCTGCAAGCACTCTGGCATTCAAAGCAGTGACAGCCCTTTCCCCAACTTCAGCTCCTATCAAGCACAGAAGTAACGTTATCTCAGCCTGAGACCACGGGAGCTGGGCCTGGGACAGAAGGTTCCGAGGCAAGCAGTGGTGGAGGAGTTCAAGATCTAACACCATCCCACCCACCTACCACCTTTGCTCCTAAGTCCCTGATTCATATGCACCACCAAGAAAGCTATAGTTTCTTCCTCTGAGCCAGAGATGTGATTTTCTCTAGGTAGCAATGAATATGTGGTGATCGTGAACGAGGTTTGATAGAAAGAAAAGAGAGAAGAGGGAGGGAAGTGGGAGGAGCGAAGGGGAGGGAAGGGAAAGGAGACCCAGCTGTACAGGCCTCTGGTTTGTAAAAGGGCTGGGGCTTCTTAGTGCCCAAGGCAATTGAATTATTACCCCTAACAGTCTGAACTTTGACCCCAAGAAGCATGTACAAGGCCGGCTGTGCCCCTTCCCAACAAGACATACACCAAACCTGTTTGTCCCTGAAGAAGGACCAAATTTACCTGCCGGCTGCTGTGTTCTTAAGGATACACCCCCTGCTGTCACCCCCACGCAAATCCACAGGTGCGGACCACATCAGGAGCGGAGAAGTGGGAGGAAACACCCAAGAGTCCTCAAAGCTGGCATGGCAACCCTGTCTTGGTCTCCCTGTTTCAGGAGAGCTTAGAGACCAGAACCGCTGCGGGCCAAAGTTCAGGCTCGGAGCACCTCTCTGCAGACAGGGTTCCCAGACAGACCCAACGCAAGGAATCACCGCTCTCTGGAGCTCCACCTCTAACAATGAGGCCACAGTGATAAAAGGATGAATGGACAGGGAAGGGTTCCTCCAGGCAGAGACCCAATCATGCTGGGAGCAGGGAAAGGGGCAGAGAAGGCACTCTGGGGAAAGGACCCGGATGGGGCACAGAGCCAGAAAAAGATGGCGGGGGGGGGGGGGGTGGGGGGGGCGGGGGGAATGGGCTTAGCCTCAGGCTCTGGCCAGCTCTCTTCTTCTCCGTGATTACTTAGCTCCTTTGCTTATCCCAGATCCAAAGAATCATGCCAAAAGGAATAGATACGTGGAAGGGCTGGAGATCAGGAAAAGGGGGAAAAGCAAGTAAGGCAAGAAGAATTGTATCCTTCCTTCTTGCTCCCTTTCAGCCACAGAGCTCAGTCTATGGGGCACTTTGGTGGGAGGGGGAAACAGGAGAGGCAACAGGGCTGGGAGAACGGAGTGCTCAGGAGAGAGGAGGGAAGGGGCTCCTCAGCTTCCGGAGTGTCAGGAATTCGGTGTCCTTTCAGTGGGGAATGCCTCGATGGGCACAGGAACAAGAACACTGTCGCTGTATAATCCAAGGTAAATGAAAACAAGATTCTTTGATTTACGTAAAAACCTAATTAGAAGAAATGACAAGCATACTTGGCAGGTTCTGCTTCTCTGGGGAGCCTGGGATGCAATCTGTAAATTGGTATTAGGAAAAATGAAGAAGGACATTATCTGGAAGTTCCATTAATACGATTTCAGAGCCAAGCACAGCCTCCATGGTCACTCACGCTGGCTCCTCTTTTCCTCCAACAGAACACAGGACATTTCGGACAAATCAGGAGGGCGGCTCAGCTGAAGTCCCAGTGCACCCCTATTGTGGTTCCTCATCACATCAAGTAAGTCTAGGACGACAAGATTTCAAAAATCCCGGGCCAAGGAGCAAAAACGCCGGACATGTCGAGGAGCTTGTGGCTCAAAGGTACTCTCAGAGCTGCCGCATAGGATCTACCGCAAAGAGACCTCGCTTTGTGTTAAAGGGGCCAGCCCTCAGCATGAGGACTGTTGGCCCATGTTGGAAGGTCAAGACCTTCATTTGCCAAGGTCCTGTGTGTCTGTGCCCTGTGTCCTCTGGGCAGACAAGGTCTCGGTGAGGGCTGAATCCCTCTGAGATAGCTGCTTTTCACCGTTGACACCCTAGATTCTAAATGCCAGGTGTACCCCAGAATATCTGAAAGAGAAGGTGCAGGAACAACAGGAGGCTGGGTCGAGGACTCATGTAAATGGGTGCACAAAAATACTCGTGCTACGCTCCAAGTACACCTAAACCTGCATATGCTTGTCCTCTGGAGTCACGATGGTCTGAGATGCCCTACATAAATGAGTTTTCCGTGCGGCCGAAACAATGCTAACCCCTGACTTTTCTAAAGGGTATTTATGAACGTGTTTAGTCAATAAACAATTTTAACCATGCCTACGAAGGTAAGACAATGCTACATGCAGTACAGGAAGTAAAGAGGGAGGAGCTTCTATCTTTCCTAGGAAAAGCTGGCAAGCCACTTGAGGAGATAGGAAGGAGTCGGAAAAAAAAGAAAACCAAAAAAAAAAAAAAAAAACCCAGTCATTAACGGAGAAGGCCACACATAGCTAAATGCTAAATGAGCAGCTCAGACAGTAAAAGTCATCACTTAGAGGAGGATAAGCTCTCAGAGGCTGAGTCAGTAAAAAGGACCTGACAGAAAAGCAAATTCTTGAATTGGGCCTTAAAAGATAAACGTTTCAAAAATCAAGGACACCCCAAAAGAAAGCAAGCCAAAATCTCATTATGTAGCGCACAGTGACGTCTCCCAAAGGAACGGAGACTGGCTTGGGCACGTCTGTTGGGGTACAGAGTCACTGGGCTCACAAGTGTCTACTGGTATGAGTTCTTGGGTCCCAGGTCGGAAGCTGGAGTGTGGAGGCTTCTGTGTGTGCCCAGGTGGAGGTCAGGTGAGTAGGGCATGCACAGAGGTGAGCGGTGGGGCCGCTGGCTGTGTGAACAGGCCAGAGGAGCTGTGTCATGAGGGACTGTCAGAAAAATGGCAAAGAACTATCCCCAAGAGGCCCTGGTTAAACCCAGCAGACATTCCAGAAGGAAGGGAGGGAGGAAAGAGGAAGGATTTGCAGTGAAGGGCGTTCTCCCTTTCAAGCCCCTGCCCCAGCCGCAGTCTGGAAAACTGGTGGCCTTGGGATTGTGAGACAAAATGTCCACCAGGACGCAGGCATTCTCACAGCAGGCAACCCCAAAAGAAAATATGAGCCGCCTTACAGGTGTTTGAGGAACAGGAGACCTCTGCACAGAGAGGGAAACAGCCCAGAGGCTTCGTGGTGATTACAGCTGCACTACTTTTTGGGTCGCAAATGAGACGCCTTCTGGGAGCCTTGGGGACCCTGGATGGGAAGGTTACCGTGCAGAAGACTGAGGTCTTAGTGGGTAGAGAAAAGAAAGTCTGTGTTACTGCTGCTCACGTTATTCTACCTGGATCTACAGGCTAGTTAAACTGGAATCTGTACTTGGGTAATGGTTGTGGGGGTGGGGAGGAAACATGCCAGACAAAATTGGGGCCAGCAAGTAGGCCAGTCTTCCCAAACAGAAGTCCCGGTTAGGTGATGCAGATCAGGCTAGAAGGGTGAGCCAGGAAAAGACTGCTGAAGTTCTTAAATCTAGGCTGAGAAACACAAATTTTAATCTAATGGGCAATGGAATACGGACAGAGTTGTTGAGACGAAAGTGGCCAAAAATCATCATTTAATCTGGTCGCATTAGGTAGCACTACCCAAAAGCAGAAGGAAGGCAAAAGGAAATGAGAGAAGTAATTTATTAACAGGGTCAATCAGTAAATGCCAAGCACCTAGTAGGTGCCAAGCACTGGGGATACAGCAGTGAACAAAATACTAACAAAAATTGTTTTGTTTTTTTTTTTTAAAGATTTTTTTTTTCAACGTTTATTTATTTTTGGGACAGAGAGAGACAGAGCATGAACGGGGGAGGGGCAGAGAGAGAGGGAGACACAGAATCGGAAACAGGCTCCAGGCTCCGAGCCATCAGCGCAGAGCCCGACGCGGGGCTCGAATTCACGGACCGCGAGATCGTGACCTGGCTGAAGTCGGGCGCTTAACCGACTGCGCCACCCAGGCGCCCCCAAAAATTGTTTTAATCTCATGGAGATTACTGAGTCCTAGTAGAGACAGACAATAAAATGATACATAAATATATATATATATTATGTTGATGGAAATAAGTGCTAAAGAGAAAAATTAAAGAGAGAATAAGGAATAGGAGAGATACCAAGAGTAGAGGGAATTTGGCCAGGAAAGGTCTCAACAAGCAGATACATTCTGCGAAATGCCAGAAGGAAGTGTACGGGTTTGTCATACAGATATCTGGGGAGGAAAGCATTCCGGGCAAAGGGGTCAACAGCAAGTGCAAAGCCCAGAGGCATGAGGGCCCTGGGATGTTTAAAAAGTGACAAAGGGGCCAGTGTGGTTGGAGAAAACTAGGTAGAGATGAGGCCAGACAATACCAGAAGACCAGATCATACGGGATCTTGCAAATCATGGTTAAGACACACGCTTTCTCTGAAAGAGAATAAGTAATCAGAGTCTGCAGCGATAACTCACGTATTAGGCAATTAGAGCCTGAATGAGAGTGACACCAGTAATACGGAAGGCTGAGGCACACCAGTGATCAAGTGATAAAGGAGACCCCTCTCTGGTCACACACAGACTTCCATTAAGCTTAACACGCATGTCTTCTACTACGTGGGCCTTAGGCGTCCGAATAGCGTAACTGACAGCCCAGGATGGCTTCACACCCACATGTTGGCCAGCCTGCTGCTTGTGAGTACCGGCTGACTACACATCTCATACTGACTACAATCTCATACTCTGTTACGGTGGAGATGCCTCTAACGTCCTGCAATAAAACTCAATATGCTTTTCGAACAGCATATTTTGTTGTGTTCTAAAGAACACGTTTATGTGAAGCAATGTGTACGTGAAGTGTTCATGTTTCTAGAGACACTGTCCCCCGAGGAAGCTTGGATATGTCTGCAAATCTAGAGGGTAAACAGTAGCCACCTGAGCTAAGGCAGAGACGTGTTGATTCCACAGCTTCCCTGGAGACACATAAAGGAGAAAAGTGCCTTCTCAGGACTGTTTCTACACAAATAAAGGTTCTCTATTTCCTCAACAGTTGGTGTCCATTTTTCATTTGAAGAGAAAGCAAGCCCAAATCTTAGAACAGAAAACTAAAGGAAGGGGACAGACTTTGCAAGCCTGAAGAGGAGAACAGAAACATCTTACAAAAACCTCTCCTCCTCCTGTGAAACAGGCAATCAGGGCTCACCGGAGAAACCATTTGGTAAAAACCAAATTGCCAGAACTCGTGTTAATTCAAAGCTCAAGTTGATGGTTGGTTATACAGAGTGGTACCTCATCATTTTTGAACATTATCTTAAGACTGGTAAAAACTGTGGTCAGAATGGCACAAGATTCATTTTAAATGTGGGAGTAGAGGGGAAGATACTTGGCTGAATCTCAGTAGTTCACACTTACAATAAAATCTGTACCAAGTTCTTCTACAAGTGGCTTACGTTCGTGATTTCAAGGCATTGTTCTCTAATGAAAACAAAAGAGTGATAGGTACTGATTGGTTGCAATAGAAAGCTACATGAAAATCTTAGGTGGAGTCTACATGTTGGAACTCAATTGAGTTTAACTGGTGCACACCACTACTATCTTTTATAAGTCTGTGTAAAATTCAGGTGTAGTTATTGAGAGATGACACAAATATATGTCGCAGCTGTCACTTATGGAAACCATAATGTGTGGTCTGAGAAATGTGCACACGTCTGATGGAAAGATGCCAATACCGCACAGCTCTGGGAGACCACTGGACTGTGGGATACTGAGTGTGTGCGTCCGGTGACGGGCACGAGACGGCTACGCTGCTTAGGCATTCTTTCTGCCACCTCTTTCATGATCCTGATGCATTAAAAAGGGATTTCAGGGGTGCCTGTGTGGCTCCGTCCGTTGAGCACCAACTCTTGATTTTGGATCAGGTCATGATCTCACAGTTGGTGGGATTGAGCCCTGCATTGGGCTCTGCGCTGTCAGCATGAAGCCTGATTGGGATTCATTCTCTCTCTTCTCTCTCTCCCTCTCCCTCTCTCTACCCCTCCCTTGTGTACATGCTCACCCTCTCTCTAAATAAACATTAAAAAAAAAAAAAGGATTTCAGCCTAATGACCTGGAAGAACTCTTTGAAAATCCTAATTCTATTTCTTACTCTTGGTTGTTATTTTACTTTCTCTGTGCTTTGTTGCCCTCAGCTCTTGTTTTTCCTTCTTTTTTTTCCCCTTCTGCCTGCTTGTCTTCTCTCTTGTATCTTTCTGTCCCATTCATTTTCTCTATGCTTCTCAGCTTAGATGCAAGAAGGCCCTGCTTATATGACCGCGGCCAGTCAATGGCTTTAACTTTATTGTGTGCTATCTTCCTATCTTTGGTTCTTTCCAGACGATTTTGTGACCTGTTGAATTTTTATACTCTTTTCAAGTGATCTCAGGTCAAAGTTTCCATGTATCTTATAGATTACTTGAAGTGTTAACTATATGTGCAAAAAAATGTACATAAATAGGATTATAAGTACACAGACACTAATAAGTATTCATGCAACTAGAGGCCTACATAGCCAAAGAGATGTACATTTATGAATTTCAAGCAGACAGATATAAAAATGGGCTGGATATACTATGAAAGTCATAATGAAGACAAATTAACAGGAAACGGTGTACCTATGTTATCTTAATGGCTCTAATGCTAAGGTAGTATATCAAGTGTGTAGAGAACTGAGGCTCACTATAAACTAGAAAACATAAACTTGCTTTTCACTATAAACTTGCCTTTCGGTCCTTGCTGGTGTGATGGCACCATATACACTCCCTAACCCGCAGCATGCATCCTAACATGTCCTCATTATCAGTTTACTTTGTAGAAATCAAGGAATTTGTTATTTACAGTTCACAGCTTGAGGTTTCTAAAAAATAATTTAGATACATTTGCTTTAATATGGAATACTCTACTCACTTAAGAAGCCGTATCAAGCTGTGGTAAATGAGCCGTTCTTTCGTTGCCATTTCCTACATCCCAAGCTCTTGGTGACATAATTAAGAGAAAGTCTTCCCAAGTCCAGCCAAGAAGACCACCGTTTCAGTCGCGGTACACTCAATGCTAGCTACATCCCCAGTTTGCAGTATGATTTCCACTCACATACACACACCCACCCATACCATTTTTCAGTGAGGACATCACTACCACAGACAGTATTTACCAGTATGGCTGCTAGTATGATATCCATATTATGTATACTGTAAATACAGCTCATTTCAGCCATACAACGCAGGTACTTCACCCATTTTACAGCCAAGGAGCTGAGATCCTAGGAGATTGAGCAACTCGCCCAAGATAAATTAGCTAGGAGTGAAACCCAAGTCTTTCTGACTCAAAGCTATCTCTTTCTATTACAACTTACTACTTCCCCCTCACTTTCTTTACTAGTGAAAAGTTAGGGGGACAAGACTGATGAAAATAGACATAATTGACATGATTGCTTCAGGTGATCCATTCTCGGAAGAGCCCATAGCGACGGACTACAGACAATTCCATGACCCCCTGTGCCAAGAATGGTAAACAGCAGTCTCTATCCTCCATGAGAATCAAATAAGATGGGCCACAATAGGCATGACACTGGCTAGGCCAGGGCTTAAAACCCCACAAGAGCCTACTAGCAGTGAATGTTGAGCCTCCCTGTGAAGAGCCTGAAAAGTAAGGCACGAATTCAAACATCCTGGATGCTAAGTATAATGATACTTAAATACATGGCAGAGTTTGATCTGGTGACAGGTGTCCATGTGTGTATGTCTGTCTCTCTCAACAATCACATCCCTGAACTCATTCATTCATTCCATGAAAAATGGCAGGATAACTCCTCACTGCATTCACTGTGCTGAATGCTGAGGATCTAGGACAGTACAACACAGGCACACTCCCTGAACTAAATGGAACTTATGTTCTAGTGGTGGAGACACAGGTAAGCAGGCGAGCAATTTTTTTTAATAATAGAAAGTGATGTGTGCTATAGAAGATCAAGAGAATGGAGAAGGACCACAGAGTTGAGGGACAGCCTGTGAGCTGGGCTAGTTGTTTCACTCTGTGAGACCCATCCTCTCTTTTATTCACTGAGCGAGGGGTGCTGGTTATAAGGTGCTCCAAGGTCTGTACTCTGGCATTGCCTTTTGGGGATCAGTTTCTGACAATCCATTGCAGTCACTTCTCCCTGAAGGAGAAACATCCATTGCAGGGGCTGCTTTTTGGTATGTGTTTGTGACTTGCCAAGCTGTTAATTGCTGTCTATACATTATCTCATTTAAGTTTCACAGCAACAGTAAGATGCAGGAATTGCCCACACTTTGAAGATGCGAAACTGAAGCTACAAGAAGTTAAAACGATGATCACATCACACAATTAGAAAATCCCAGAGCCTGGATTCAAAGCCAAGCCACCTTTTGATTCCAAAGTCCACACGCCTCCTCAAATGAAGGCATCAAAGCAGGTTTTTCCATTTCCTCATGTTCTTAGGGAATTACCCTCTAAGATCTCTATCTGCCTCATGTGTGAGGGAGGAACCAGAAACAACATTAAAATTCTAACAAACAGACACAATGTCCACGTAGGGGTCAGCAGTAGTTCTGGGTGGCTGCTAATGTAAATAATGCTTCAGCCAAGACTGGGGACTTGGAGCAGCGAGAATGTTGGTTAAATTCTATTGTTCTAGATCTCTACACTAGGGAACACTGGAAAAAGGGAAAACATTTCTATATACCTGGGCATTGCCTAGGTGAGATGTAAACCCTATGTTCAATCAGATGCAAATTATTTTCATTAAGTAACAGGACTGTGCCAATATTTAGTAACAACAAAACCTCTCCACACAAACATATACCCACATACAAACATAGCCTCAATCTAAAATTATCATTGCAGAAGACAATTATTCTCAGAGGCTCAAACTCTAAGAATAAAATACACGTGTGTGCGCACACACACACACACACACACACACACACACACAGCTTGGCTCAATGAAAGTTTAGTATAAAGGCAACATAATTGCACAAAGACAAAGAAAAGGTATGAAACTCTGGGTGGTGATTAAGCCTCTCTGACATTCCTTTACCTTTAGGTGGGAGGAAACTGCCTCTTCCTGTTATTGACTTGACAAGGCCTAGGAAAATGACATTATGTGAGCATTTCTCAAACAGTTTTCCACTGAATACTGAGATCCCACAATATGCCAATAGATGTTCTGTGGGACTAATAGTAGATTCAACAAGCATCCCTTCCCCGAGGAAAAAACTAAGAAATCCTGCATACCTTATGTCTTTCTTACAGCTTCCTTACACATATTTGTACATTAAAGGTGTTCAGTGTTTTCTAAACTTATTTGGTCATAACACCGCTTTAATGAAAAATAGCCAAATGGCTAACATGTACCGAGGCCCTGCCACACATGAGAAACAGTTCTAAGTGTGCCCTTGGATGATCTCACGCAAATGCCCAACCGTCTGGCCAGACACATACGGAGCACCATCACTTGCACCCACGGGAACACCCCAGCCCCTTCCTCCACTCACATCCGCTGACGAGGGGGTCAGGAGCAGAGAATCTGTCTACGCCAATTTCCGTTGATGGCTCCGTTCTCCCTGAGTCATCTTGGTTCGTTAGCTCCTCAATATCCTAACAGTGGGAGAGACCTCTGGCAGAGCACAGCTTTGGCAGCTCCCTGGAGATGGCGTCTTCAAGGCTGGCACCCAAACAACAGCAAGCTGGCTTAGCCTCTGGGGCTTTACTGCCACACTCATCGTTCCCTCTGACAGCCCACACCCCACTCAGCCAAGTCGCCATCTGTGGTGCGGCCCATCAATCTGCCATGCTGGACAACTGGCATGCGCAGGATCAGCAAGCAGCCAGTCCTGATGCAATCTGAGGCTCGAGTCCAATGTGGGTGCTCTGTGGTACACACCTGCCAGACCCCCACGCACCGATGGGCACAAAGTCCCCAGCAATGTGTGCGGGGCACTGACTTGCCTGTCCGCCCACAGCACAGAGATACACACGAAGCAGCATCCGCACAGGCTGCTGTCCAGGGCGTCCATACTCCAGAGATGAAACAAACAACGTGTGACCAGGATCTGCATCTTGTTTTTTCTTTTAAACAAGCTAAAAGTTTTCTTCAAATAGGGCAGAGAGAGCTACTGCCCTTGTACTCTTACAAGTCTCTCCCAAGGATCCAGCGATGATGTGGCCAGCCTCCTTGTGAGCAGAGGCTGTGATAGAGCAATGAGGCTTCTGACCCACCAGTAAAAAGATACAGCCTACAAGATGCTTTCCAGAACGGGTTACTTCAATTTGCCGCACTCACTTGGTCCCACCCATGACCTAGTAGATGATGGATATTACACACAGCAGTAAAATGATGGGTAAAAGTTTAAGTGTCAGCAGTGGGGTTAGCAGAAGAATCCCAAACAGAAGGTCTTGTTGAAAGTAAAGTCCAACCAAAGTACTAATTAGCTCATTCAGCTTAATGACACTGAAATGGAAGTTAGGAACAGGATAAAAGAAGAAAGGACGTTAATGCTTGTCAACTAATTTAATCCTTCTACCAATTCCGAGAGGCAGACACAATCATCACTACTTTATGGAAGGACCTGAGGCTCAGAGAAGCCAGGCAGAGCCAGGATTTTTATCCAGATCTCTTGGTCTCTGGATCTGCATGGTTTCTCACTCTCCAGACTGCCCACCCCCATATCACATGGCCTCCCTCATGCAATTCATTCATTTACTCAATAAAACTAGATTTGTTAAGCTTCAAGCGGTATTGGAAGACATCACAGAAGTAAGAGGTCAGGTGGGGTTGGCCAGATTTGCCAAACCTTACCCGCAAGGAAAAGATGAAAGAAAACACATGAACAAAACAATAACAAAAGGAAAACAGTATCCAACAGCCTACCCACACAAACAAGGTGACATAACCATGTTTAGAAATAGAAAAGATATCTGGTAACAGCACTCTGAAGTCTGACGGTTCCTTTTTTCTCTCACCCAACCTACACATTCTCACTCACCTAACCATCTAGCTACTCCTTTCCTCACACTTCTCAGCTGCGGGCGCCTCCCTGCCTGTCTGCTCACTTATACAGAAAGCCACAAATGTCTCAACGAAATCCTCAATCAAGGCATTTTCAAAGATACCTCTGGGTGTTTGTGCATCTGTGAGCCTTGTGGAGGTAGCCATGTGGCCAAGATGAGATCACTGACCTAACAGGACGCGACTGCACTGGTCTCACGGGGCTGCCCTAACAAAGTACCACAAAGTGGGTAGCTTAAAACAACAGAAATGTATTTGCTCACAATTCTGGGGACTCGACGTCTGATATCAAGGTATCCACAGGGTTGATACTGTTCCCAGGGCTCTGAGGGAAAATCTGTCCCGTGCCTCTCTCCCAGCTTCTGATGACAGCCTGTGGTCCTTGGCGGTCCCTGGGTTACAGCTCCATCGCTGCAGTCTCTGCCTCCTTCCCTGTGTACATATGTGTCTTCCTCTTCCTAGAAGTCCACTTGACATATTCGAGTAAGGCCCACCGCCACTCCAATGTGACCTCATCTTAACTGATCATATCTGAAACAACCCTATTTCCCAATAATGTCATATCCTGAGGGACCGGGGTTTAGGGCCTCAGCATCTTTCTGGGGTACACAATTCAACCCGTAACAGCCACTATGCTCCAGGCCCTGAGACCAGTCCGCTTGGTTGGGTCCTGACACTCTTTGTGAAGTAGAACAGTGTCCTCTGTACCTATGTGTGACAGCAGAGAGTCCATCTGTAGAGTTCTGGGTCTTTTTATTTATTTTTTTAACATGTTCATACCTGGTGCCACTCAACAGAGACGCTGATGTGGCAGATCCGGGCTGGGACCAACCACTCTAAAAAATAAAATGGAAAAGTAAAGTGTTCTAAGTTCACCATGCTCATCCAGAAATAAGAATCACTGAGGCTGATCTTAACGACAATACTTTAAATGAGGAAATGGGTGCAATTTGTCCAAAGTTCACTCAGTACACAAACGGCAGGCTTTCAAACCCAGGTCAGTCTCCCAAAACCCACTTCCTTCCCACTTTCCAGGTGGCCTACCTCTGTCTACACGTCTCAAGGCGGGTTGCGGACAATGGCCATGGTTGTTGTGTGCATCAATACAGCGACATAGACAAGTGTCATTTCAGCGTAAAGATACGTGGGCACTGGTATGTGCCCGACTGATTATTAATGGAGGCAAGAATTTCTTTAGGAGCAAACATGTGGCTCAACATCTTTGCATATACTATCAAGAAAGGCTGAGAAGGGTTTCCACAGAGTGCACCTACCAAACCGATACTGTCACTTACAATTCAACGTCATTCTCAACACTGTCTGCACTTTGTGGCACAGGGCACTCAGCCCGTGAACACTTACAGAATAAATGAAGTAATCTCCACCCCAATAAACAGCACCAAATGAGAGTGGTCCTAGTTGGAATTTTATTTCAGTTTTCCTCCCCATAATCATGTTGGGAAACGGTGACCCTTCTGCTCCAATGTCATTACTGGTGCATCCCATTCTCCTCTCTAGACCAGAAAAAGAAACAGGTACTAATTTGGGGACTGTCTCTGATTTAGGAACAACTTTAATCCCATTATATTTCTGCTCACAGACATTCTACCGTATTAAATGTTGCCACCAGAGAAAGGCAGAAGAGGAGGGATTTTAAAGGTCATCTGGTTCAGCCCCAAGACTTTGGAGCAAACTCTCCTACAAATATCTTCGTGTCCTGTGATGTCACAGCCTTGCTTTCAATCCCCTTCAATAGGGGCCCCAAGTATCAGTCCACATGGCAACAGGAAGTCCTGGATGTGCAGGTTCGCCTTGGTTTTCAATAGACTTTTGTAACATCCCTCTAAGTTAGGGTGACTGTCTCACTGTCCCCGATGCAGCTCTGGTTTGTGCTTAATGTCACAGCACTATACCTACCAGCAGCCTCTCCCTCTGAAAACTGTCTTGCTTGAGATGATATATTATATGGCCATGCTTCGTAAGCACACAGGCATTTATAACATGCACTCTGAGTTTCTGTTCAGAGCACATGGACACACACAGCCCCCATCTGTCCTTATTTCCATTCTTACCTAACACATGCCCTTTGGTGTGCTCATGCGTGCCTGATGATTGCCTCCTCCCTCGTTCAAAGCTTGCTCCTGACTCTGAGTTTGCTAATGTTCCTCTCCCTTGCTGAAATGTTCTCCTGCCCCACTCCCTTTATGTAAATCTTAGCCATCTTTCAAACTGTGCTCAAGCCCCACTGCCATGAAGCCGCCTCTGTCTACCTCAACCCACACTGATTTCTCCCATCTCTTAACTTATACCCATGACATTTGCTTTGCTAAAATAAGGTAAGAAGTGAAAGGCATATCTTTGGTGACGGATTCACTCCTCCTCCAAATGCCTTGCCTGCCCATTGTTTAGAAGCCTGCAGGTAGTACCTGGTAATGGTAATTTGGTCCTTATCTCAACAGGTTGGCTATCTTCAAAGGTGCTTCATTAAAAGAAAGGAGGATATAATGCATAATCCATTTGCACATGCTTTTTTCTTACAAAACTGTTGTTCAATTCTAAGAAAGCTGCAAAAAGAACATTTAAACTGGAGGCTCTCCTGGAGATTAACTTGCCTGACCTGTTACCCAAAGCAGGTGTGCATCCTCCCCCCACCCCACCCCCCCACAGCACCCTTGAAAGATGGCCATCCAACTTGTTGGCAAACGCATCTTTTATGCCCATCTCTCCAGATACCTTGATCTCTTGCTGGACAGCTCTAGTTGTTAAGGTTCTTCCTTATAATAGAGCCTTTCTCAAAGTTAAGTCTGTGGACCATCTGCACCATAGTTATTTGAGGTGCATGCTAAAATCACAGATTCCCAGGTCCAGCTTTGGCATATTGAATCAGCATTTGGAGCAAGGAGAGAAACAGTAATCTACATTGGTAACAGGCTTTCCAGGTGATGTTTATTATACATGTAAGATTCGATGCTAGAGGCAGTGGCTTCTATACCTAGAACTTAATTCTACCTTCCTAACTATGGAGAGCAAGACCCTTCCTTTTCTTCAAGGCAGTTCTTTAAACACTGGAAGATGTCAGTTCTCTCTACTTCCCCTTGTTAATATTCTTTTTCAACCCAGGTTACTTCACTCTTCCTCCTACTACCCTGAATCAAGTTGAGCACACTTCTCCCCGTTCTCTCCTGCTTGCCAATGTTCCCACCCCACCCAAATGTGATGCATAAATTAGAGACAGCTAGATTTGTAATGCTTTACTACATACTGACAATTGACCCTTGGACAATGTGGATGTTAGGGGACACTGACCCTCTGTGCAGTTGAAAATTCAGATATAAGTGTTGACTCCCCCAAATTAACCGGAAATTGACTACTCCCAAAATTGACCGGAAGCCTTACTGATAACATAAACAGTTAATTAACACATATTTTGTATCCTCTATTATATACTGTATGTTTCTAATACAGTAAGCTATAGAAAATATTAAGAAAGTCATAAAACAAAATACATTTATAGTAGTTTTTACCAGAAAAATTCCACATATAAGTGGACCTACACAGTTCAAACCCATGTTGTTCAAGGGTCAACTGTGCACCCACCAATTTACACTCCTACCAGGTGGCAACGAGAATACCACTTAGGCTTAACTAACCAGCAGGTGGTATCATTTTGTAAACTCTTTGCTATTTCAAATAGCAAAGGCACATGAGGCTGACTCCTCGTAGTTGTTTTATTTTGGGTGCCTTTAAAAAAATTGTTTTTAATGTTTTTATTTATTTTTGACATAGAGAGAGAGAGACAGAACACGAGTGGGGGAGGGGCAGAGAGAGAGAGAGAGAGAGAGACAGAATCCGAAGCAGGCTCCAGGCTCTGACCTGTCAGCACAGAGCCCAATGCGAGGCTGGAACTCATAAACCACTAAATCATGACCTGAGCTGCAGTCTGACGCTTCACCGACTAAGCCACCCAGGCGCGCCCCGGGTGCCTTTTTAAAATATTTTTCAGATCTATATTGGCCAATGGTGGTTCTTTCATGAATGGTCTGTTTCCACCTTTTCTATGTTGGTTTGTTTTTCCCTTTTAATTCATTGTGCCAGTTGCTATGGCAAGTAAATTCTTTCAATGCATTATCTCATCTAATGCTCCCAACATTTGCCCCACTTCATGGGTGAACACACTGAGCCTTTGGGAGCCTATAATGAGCCAACAGGTCTTCTGCTTCCTCGCTGATTCATTCCTTCTTTCACCGACCTTCCTTTGGAGGACAGCTCTTCATCTTCCAGACACTCTGTGAAGTGAGTTAATAGAGCCAAGTATTGGGGATAAAATTAGCAGAAAGATTCCGAAGAGCACCGGGGGTTGTCACAACTCTGTTGCATCCTACTTATAAATTTCCCTTATTCTTTGTTGTTTTTCCCTGTCTAGAGGTAATAGTGACCCAGGTATAATCAGTCAGTAAATAGTGATGCCATTTGCTGATACAAGGTTTAAAAAGAGTGGATGTATCTGTATATATATTTGCCAAGAGAGGTAGTATGTGCCTGACAGTAAAAGACTACCAGAAAAGGATCAAAGGGAGTAATTTGGAAATAATGCAGAACTCTGTAACAAATTACAGTCCATGAGATGACAGCAGTATCGGCAGAAATAGTTCAAAAGCATGTATGCAAGTAAAATTGGCTTTCATTTTTTCCATTTCACATTATCTGATATTCCACGACCAGTGTTTATGCAATTAACTAAGATCCTAATGTTAATTCATTATTTATAGCATTTTAGTCCAAACAGCTGAGCATTTCTTGGTCTTTGGTTAATTTAATCAAATTTTATGCAATTATACCTTAATTAAGAATACATATGCATAAAGTGGAAATCCTGATATTTAGATCAAATGAATTTACAAGATTAAGAGAAATGCAAACAGCTAAGTACAGACCTGGGTTGGAAGCATAATTTAAGATAATTTCACCCTACTCTCTTTTTCGAAGAAGGCAGCCAGCACCCAAGAGACAGTTCTCCACATCAGTGAGTGGTAACAGTGAGATTCAAACTGAGACCTGGTACAGCTGGGCCTTTCACTGGTCTTTACTCCTAACTTCACTCAAGTACACCCTGGTCTTCTAAGCTCTCATGGGGTTTTCCCAACGAAACCTATAAACCAGTCGTCAAAACAGCTAACGCAACTTTTAAAGTTTTGTTCCATGAGCTTTGCAATTCTGGCAGCTGGATAAAAGTCCCTGAGGGCTATACTCTTCTGTAAGCTTTAGCGGGAATTCAATTTCTTTCTTATTAGCTATTAATAGAAAAATATTCACTTGTAATTCCAAAGTCCTGCATTCTACCCCAACATAATAAACAAATATAATGAAAAAGGAAAAAAAATGCATTATGTCTTTGCAAGGCTCATTTCCGCAAGTAAGAAAGAACACTTCTTTCTTCTTTACTATTCTGTGTTTCCCATTACTCTTTTCAAACCAACAATTTTCAATTACACAAAAATTTTAAGTTCGCTTTCTCAACAATAAAATTTTAGTTCCTTACGACTCAATGCCTGGCAACCGTGTTCTTTTCACAGAATATAAAGACAATTTTGACATTAAACTGGTGGTTCTAAATAGCCATACAAAGCAAATTTTAAAAAGCAAGAGAGAGGTGCCTGGGTGGCTCTGTTGGTTCAACGTCTGACTCTTGGTTTTGGCTCAGGCCACGATCTCATGGTTCATGGGTTTGGGCCTGCTTTTGGATTCTCTCCCCCTCTCTCTCTCTGCCCTGCCCTACTCACAAACACACACTCTCGCTCAAAATAAATAAAATAAACATGAAAATAAATAAAAAGCAAGGGATATTCCAATGTGTTTATTAATTGTCTAGTTTCTAGAATTTTATCCTCCACAACTTGATCTGAATTGCAGGCACACCCCAGAGATATCGTGGGTTCGGTTCCAGACCACTGCAATAAAGTGAGTATCACAATAAAGCGAGTCAAATGAATTTTTTTGCTTCCCAGTGCATATAAGAGTTACCATTTATACTATGCTGCAGTCTAGTAAGTGTGCAATACCATTATGTCTAAAAAAAGTGCATACCTCAATTAAAAATTACTTCATTGCTACAAATGCTTACCATTATGTCCACTTTAGCCAGTCATGTTCACTGATCACAGATGACCATAACAAATATAACAATGAAGTAGTCAGAAATATTGTGAGAATTACCACAAAGTAAGCAAACGTTGTTGGGAAAATGGCGCCCAGGTAGGGTTGCCACAGACCTTTAATTTGTATATAAAAAAACAAAAACACAAACACAGGGTCTGTGACGCCCCATAAAGCAAAGCATCAGAAAGCAAGGCATGCCTGTATTTGCTAGCCTAGGCCAGCACCAGACAGGTGTTTCACCATCCCCATTCTCACGCACCAGCAATCCCCTCCACCATACGCGCTCTTCTACAAGACCAACTTGTGGGACCGACTGGTCTCTCCCACAGACGCACCTCCCCCACACTCAGACCTCCCCCCACACAGACACTCCCTCCGGAAGCAAACACTCATGCACATTTACCCTTTCCCTTCCCTCCAACACACAAATAAAAACCGACGCTGGGAATCATCATAAAGTGGCACATTATACCAAAGTTCAACCTGCATAGCCAAGCCCTCAAGCCATTAAAACCAACCCCCTTGAAAGCCATGTTAACTGTCAACTGTCTCACAAGGGACAGGCTCTTTCAAACCTCTCCTTGTAAATTCAGGCACGGTGGCCTCCTTGGAGATTCAGGCCTCCTCAGGCTGTCAGACTCAACTTGGAAGCCTTCCGCAGGGAAGGGCAGAACCCAGAGATCTGAGGAGCACACTCACTGCAAATCTGACTTGGCAGTTCTCCTCTCCCAGGTAACACAGGTCTCCTGAGACGTTGGTCTCCAGCCACAGGTGCTCTCCATTCACGGCATTCTCCTGGAAGGGAAAGACCCACCTGATTTCAGTTTTCTTTTCAGGTATGAAAGGGGGAGATCTCAAATTTAGATTCTGGAGGCAAGAAAGGAAGTGAACCTGCACAGTTTAAACACCTCTCATTTTACCCCTGAAAATACTGTTGGCATCGATCCTACCAAAGTTCTAGAAACAGAATAAGGTGTTTGGGAAAACTTTGTCTGAGCCATAACTAAAATGGACATTAGGTCTATAAATGCTTTATCCAGAGACGTGGTAATCTGTGAAACATCTATTAAACAAATGAGGAAAAATATCCCTCAGATTGTTCACTGTAAGGCCATATTTATCTAGGCCCAACACTGTAGATTCCATGACAATTGAGACTAAAATCCTATTAAAAGTTGCCTTTACTTAGCAAATTAGCTAAGAAGAAGGATAGTAGTATTAAAGCACTTTAAAGACTGAAGACATATTTACATTTATATCAGTAATGGGTAAATTGTATTCTAAGACAGAGGCTTCTTAAAACTTAATTCAAGTCACTATGTACTCAAAGCATAATAAATTCCTACTAATTCACACTTGTCCTGCTTCAGTAGGGCCTTCGCCCATAGAATTCTAGATTTCTCTAACTGAATGATTTCCCTGCTTCCAAAAATAGCCACGTACTTCTGATGGCAAACAGACATGCTGTGCCAGGCGACACCAGCGCAACAATCTGATGTTCAGGAACGCACAATGTTTCGTTGGGGTCGGGGGAGGAGTGGAATATTGCTTAAACAGGATGATGAATAGGATTCCATATTCCTTCTTCTGGCACACTACCTTGGACACATAATGGATTTATGTATTAATTGTGTATTTTGTTCATTGGCTTGAAAAAGACCCTGAGCTCGTAAGGAAAGCACTGTATTGGGTTAACCATAAAGAGATGACGTCTACTGATCTTACAGGAAAATTGCTCTTGTTTTTATGTGTTTCATCAGCGGGGCATGTAATCGGCTTCCGTGGGAGATGCTACAGACTGAATTGTGATTCCCCTCAAATTCATATGTTGAAGCCCTACTCCATGGTGTGATGGTATTTGAAGATGAGGCCTTTGGGAGGTAATTGGGTCACGGGGACAGAGCCCTCATGATTGGGATTAGAGTGCCCTTATAAGAAGAGACATGAGAGGGATCTTTCTCTCTCTTCACGCATACACTGGGGAAAGGTCATGTGGAACACAGCAAGAAGGCAGCCGTCTACAAGCCAGGAAGTGGGTTCTTATCAGGCACTAAATCTACCAGTGCCTTGATCTTGGACTTCCCAGCCTCCAGAACTGTGAGAAATAAATTCCTGTTGTTTTAGCCACCCAGGCTATGGTGTTTTGTTAAATGACTTTAATAAGGAACTTTATAGAAAAACCAAGCAATTTAGAACTCTATCTTATATGTGAGTCATCTTTATAGTAACCGACTCCAGAAATGTCCACACGACAGCCCTCTGAATCCCAAAGCTGGACGCGAAGTAGCAGAAATGTACACCAAGGAGAAAAAAAATAACAAAGTGTCATCTATTTCTTAAATGTATTTCTTCAGATTCCAATACAATACTTTTCCTTTCAGATCCTATAGGCTCAAATGATTTTCAGGTAAGAATAACCAATGGTTATAGGTGCTTCACAATCCAGGAAAGGTGACACCAACTCTCAGAACACTCAAGGAAAGTGAGGGGCAGGAAAAATTCACAAGTTATACAGATATTGAGGGATCACGAACAATGGACAAGGAAACTCTTGGGGCGGGGGGGGGGGGCGGTAGGGGTGCCCTGCATATCTCAGAGTGCCTCAAAACCATTCTAAAAAAGAAAGCAATGTTAATGAGAATTATCACCCTCCATGTCAAAGGGTGACTAATGATCTTTTCACCAAAACTTTTTCTTCTCTATTAGTCATTTTTTCCTGTAGAAAGTCATGTTCATCATTTTTTATGGAAGTCGATGGGAAAATGGGATTCCCCTCACAGTCAATCTTGTAGAAAAACAACAGAAGGAAGAAAAGAACAGCTATAGGTTTAGACCCTAAAAGTTTTCATATAGGAATGGATGAGGACAGTATATATACATTTATCTTATATATACATATATACATGAATACATACATACATATATATATATATATATTCATATATACACGCAAACTAAACATGTAATTATAGCATGAAATGTTAGGGAAACCAAAAATGCTAAAATCCTGACAAAAGTTTTAGAAAGTGACGAATAATATGTTACAGCAGGTCATATGGTCAAAAGTCATTGATAACAAACACCAAAAACTAGGCTGGCCAGAAATTAATTTCTGGTAGGTCAACAACAGCAGGCAGGAACAGTCAAGACCCAGGGACTCAGATTTGCAAGCACCCCACTAATTCACTGGGCTGGCAGGTAGGCTTCCTCTGGGCTAGGGGCTATTTGCCCCCTGAATACATACCCAGCAAGCGCTCAGAGCCTTGCTGATAAACCTTGACTCAGAGTCAGGCACAGCAGGGCTGCTAGGATTAGCTCACCTCACTCTGCAGTGGAGATGTGATTAGAAAGACTGTCCTTTGTAAGGGAAGAGGGAAAAAAAAAGACTAGAGGCTTCCTGCCACAGTGGTTCTGACCTGCTGGTTCTCAAGTTTAACTGCTCATTAAAATCACCTGGTGAGTTTTTAAGACTACCTGGGTACCACCCCCAGAGAGTCTATTTTAACTAACATGAAGTGAAACCTGGACATCATGAGTTTTCAACGTTCTGAAGTGACTCATGTGCATAGAGTCTGAGGCCCCGTAATCCAGTGGACCCTATCCTACCCCATCAACTTATCAAATAATAGATTCTAGAACGTGTCTATGACTGATCTATCAAACTTGATACTTTTCTACCCTTGTACAGTCACCAGAGAAAAAAGGTAAGAGAAGAAGGGAGATGAGGCATAAGGTAGTCCAGAGAGATTTTAAGCAAATAGACATGAAACTATGGATACATAGTGAGAAGGCTCAAGGTCAACAAGATAGATCCTGGGGATAAGGGGAAAGTCATCAACACATAAGCCTTTAAAGAAGCAACAGAATAAATTAAAATTTCATACACTTATCTAATAATCTCACTTTAGGAATGTACCCTAAGGAAATAATCCTAATGGCAAGGAAAAACTATTTACATTAAGAAGTTTATTTCTACCTTGCAATAATCAAAAATTGGAAATATGACAAATGCCCAGTGGAGAAGAATGTTTAGTAGAATAACACATGATATGGAATATTATAAAGTCATCAAGAAGTACAATTATGAAGATTGGCCACATGGAAAACTATATGATGTAAAGTCAAATAAAAATCAAATTCAAGACTACCTGTATATTATGATCACAACTCTATATACAAGTAAGAGCTGAAAAAAATTATAATCTATCCGTAGTTTGATTTCTGGACCCACACATTGCTTTTCGTTATTTCTACTTGTTCTTTTCCTTTACTGGCAAAGTTCAAAAAAGAGTTTTATTTGCTGCCTCTACTTCCTTTCTACTCATTACTTCTTGAACCCAATTCCATCAGGCTTTCTTTCTTCTCATTCCACTGTAACTACTTTTGTCAAGATCATCAGTGACCTCACATGGCTAAATCCAGTGGCTGATTCTCAGTCTTTATCTTAATCAACAGCTTTTGACACAGATGATCATTCCCTTCCTTTAGGGACACTTGCTTCCTGGAAACCCTATATATTCCTTTCGTGTTTTTGTTGTACCTCAATGGCCACTCCATCAGTCTTCATCCTTGGACCTTTCCCAAATTCCCAAACTCTAAATATTAAGAGTGTTCCACAGCTCGTTCTCAGATCTTTACTCTTCTCCCTACACCCAGTCCCAAGGTTATTGCATTTAGTTCTCATGGTTTTAGAGTCCATCAATTAATTGTTATCCCCCAAATTATTCATACACTACAAACCCCTTCTTTGAACTTCAGATCCATTAAAAAAAACCTGCCCTCTCAATATCTCTACTTAAAACCAATAAGCATCTCAAAATTTTAGTCTCAAACTCAGTTTGTGATATACTTCTTAAATCTGTTCTTACCCTAATCTTCTCCCTAACTTTTCAGCAAATGGTATTTCCATTCCTACAGCTGCAAATATTTGCTAAAAACATTGGAGTCATTCTAGATCTCTCTTTCTCATTCCTATCCATCAGCTAATGTTACTGACTCCAGTTTCAAAGGGGGTATGAAACTCAGTTACTTACCATTTCTACTTTACCACCTGATCCTCCATAATCTCTGGCTTCGAATGTCCCAATAGCCCATCATCAAAGGCCATTCACTGTATATGATGTTTATTATATCTGAATTGTTTATTCCTCTCCATTCTGATTCTGTGTGGTTCATTTCTATTCACTTTCTGGTCACCAGATCAAGTGTTACTTCCTCCAAGAAGCCATCAGTGACCCCAAAGTCTAAGTCAAGTTATTTTGTTAGTTTCTCTCATAAAACCACATTCCCTTTCCCTCTGTTGGCAACTATCCATTAATTGGCATAATTATTTGATTAATGTTTCCTCATTTACTAGATTCTAAGCTCTATGTGAACATTGTCCAGCACTTGACTAAGAGTCTGGAAAATAGATGACAAATAAATTTTAGGAATTGGAAAGATAAAGAATCAATGAATAAATGAATGAATGCACATTTTTGTTATATGCAATTCCAAAAGGTAGAAAGGGATAATTATATTTATCTGTCCATTAGTCTGGAATAATAAATTGTGATAAGTCAACATCGGTGCTTAATAGAAACATGACAGTCTTGTAAAATCACAAACAGAAGAGAAGCCTTTAAAAAAAGTCATATGAAACAATGATGAAGCATACCTTTTGCTACACTACATTTTTCCCGTGTCTCATCCTTTTCTTGCACATCTATCTTGTCTGATGCTTAATAAAGTACATAATAAAGAAGTAAACTTACCCAAAGGGAAGTCTGGACTTGGCCCTCAACTCTAGGAAGGTCATCTCTCTAAGTGCTTGGAATGTCCTACCTGATAAGAGTATCCGTTTACCTTGGGGCCTTGGGACATGCCAGATGGTCTAAGAGAACAATGACTTATGGTGGGGCGGAGAGCCGTATATCAGCTCAACCTCCAGAGAAGCTTGAGATTAAGGTCAACCATGTAGGAATCGGCCATGTCTACATGACCCCCTGGTAATACTCTGGACGCTAAGGTTCAGATCCGTTGGCAATATGCTATATGTATGGTCACTTATAGTTGCTAGGAGAGGTTAGCACTGTCCACAAATACACTTGAAAGCCCCACCTGTGAAACACTCCTGGGTGCTGCACCATGTACCTCTTCTGTACGTAGGGCCTCTCTAACTCTCCTTAACCTCAGTTTACTCACCATTAAAATTATAATAATAATTGTACTTCACTCACAAGATCATAGTGATATTTAAATGTGAAAACGCATAAATTTCAATGCCTTGCACACAATAAGAAGTTAACAGGTGTTCAATACAGTTTGTATTATTATTGTTGTGATTACTTTTATGAAACTGAATAAAGGAAACCTCATTTAAAATGGAATCAGGAGGCCTGATGGTCACACTCTACCACTTGCATTAACTGCAGACCCCCAAAAGGAAGAGACCTTGCATTCTCAACAGGAAGAAGCCTACATTACTACTCCAGCGGGAGGAAAGAATTTCTTCTTGCCAACAACAAGCTCAGCCAATATGAAAATACCACAACTCAGCTAACAAGAAGTCATTATCTCCCTGAACTCTCACTTTCCTCCAATGGACTTCCATTCAAAGCAGCCCCTCCCAACTTCCTCCTTTCCTCTATAAAGTAACGTTCCTTTCCTTTGATCTCCAGACTCACCTATGGTTAGCCATAGTTTACATGTCCCAAGTTGCAATTCTCCTGCCAGTCACAAATAAAGCCACTTTGCTGGTAAAATAACTGGCAGTTTCAAGGTGGACACTTTCCAGTTTTCCTTCCCTTCTAACCCACAGATGTTAGCATTATCCAAGTTTCTCTCCTTGGTCTTTGTAGCCAAGACTGCTAGCCATTCATCAAAATTATTATTTTCTTCTTCCTGGACATACAGCTAGACCATATAATCCAGCCTCCTGTGTACTTAGATGTGGTCATGTGACCAAAATCTAACCAATGGAACATAAGCATAAGTGGCATGTACTGTTTTCAGACTTGGCCAATTGAAACCTCCCACATGCACTCCTCCATTCTCTTTTCCCATACTGGATACTTGAGAAGTGAACCTTTGGGATGATTTCAGAAGCCATCTGGTGAAGATGTAAGAGCAACTATCTGGGGCATTGAATAACTGTGGAACAGGACCCACCTCCCACTCAACCTACCCGGAAGAGTCCTGGTCTGTTACGTGAGGGGGAAATATACTTCTATAGAGCAATTATAGGTCTATTTTATTTACTGCAGCCTAGTCTACCTCAACTAATACAGGCCTCATATTTTTGTCTGGATTTCCTTTCTTTATCTACCTGTACCCCCCGCCCCCCAGCTACTTATCATGTACTGAAGAACATGTCTAATCTGAGTCCTAGTTTCTTCTGCTCTGAACTCGTAATTCTGACATTCTCCCTGATATTTTACACTGCTGCAAAATTAATTCCTCTAGAACATAACTATGATTACGCCTCTCTCTCTTGCTCAGGAGGCTTAAATATGCCCTGTTATTTATAAAATGAAATCCGAATTTAATCTCACATACTAGACCTTCCATTGATGACCCCAATCTACCCTTAACCTTCCTTGTATTCATCTTTGTACACTTTCTTTATTTTTCTTTCTTCTCTAAATATAGCCGTACCTTCCTTCTTTTGTGCCATGTTTTTTGTTTAGTCCATTCTCTTCACCCAGGAGCCTCTTTCCTTCTCCTCTACACAACCACCTTGAAATACCATCTCAAACAATATACAACTCAGAGAATCCATCCGTGCCAGACAGAAAAAAATAAATAGCTCTCGACCATTTCTAAATGAACATAATATTTCTTCTGTATTTGTGAGTGCTGAGACAAATTTCATGATATACATACATACAGATTGATCTGTATATAAAGACAGATCTAGCTACCTAAGAGTAGAGATTCATCTAGGTAGATACAGAAATAGATTTATACATACATATATGATTCCTTGGTCTCAAGTTCTACTGAAGTCCTAGTAATGGTTATAGGTAAAAAGATAAGAATGTATGTATTGATATGGAGGAGTTTACAGACTATGAATAATACAGGTAGAGTATACTGACACTAGAAGAAAATAATCTACACAAAAGGAAAGCATTTGCTTATAAAAATATTTTGAAATAATAAGAAAGTTATAAATACATATCTCATGTAAATGTCCTTACAAATTCAGAAAGGAAAAGAAATCTGGACTATCTCTCCCTAAAAATCTCCAAGATAATAATAGGTAGACGTTGTCTAAGATGGTTTAGATCCGTGCTGCCCAATAAGCATATGGCTATTGAAAACTTGAAATGTGGTTAACACTAACTGAGATGTGCTGTCAGTGTAAAATTCACAGCAGATTTTACTCACTGTGAAAAAAAAGAATGCAAACCATCTCGCTGATAATTTTTGTACTGATTACATACTGAGATGGTAATATTTTTGATTTATTTGCTTAAACAAAATATGGTACTAACATTTTTGATTTTTAAAAAATTTAAAAACATTTCTTTAAATGTGGCTACTAGAAAATTTAGAATTACTTTATGGCTCACATATGTTTATTTTGGGCAGTGTTAGTTTAGATAAGCACTTACTTAGAGGCAGAAATTTAGAGTTGGATGTTTCTCAGTGTCCTGTGAGATTACAGGATTCTATGATATCCCCCAGGAGCCCGCGCGACTGAATTTAAAATTCTCACAATTTGAGGAAATAAAGGACTAGTGCAGGTGCATGAAATCATAGCATGAAGCTATATCTGTCCCACTACTAACAGGGCTGACCAGGGGCAAGACCTCCACTGATTTATAGGAAAAATTTATAGGTCATTAGCTCCTCATGACCTCTCAGCCATCTGACACCTTGATTAACCTGACTTAACAGTGTTTGAAATGGGGCTAGGAGTGGGAAAAACACTAAGGTGAGAGTCCCTCTCAGGGACAACACCCAAACCTGAAGGTACAAGAGCTAAAGCCTGACAGCACAGGACTGTTAGGACGTGCCACCTGAAATAAGACTGAAATGAGAACACACGCACGCACACATACTCACCTGGCTCCTCCTGGCTCTTCATTCAAGGTTTCTAAAGATAAGATGACCTAGTTTCATAACCCAGTTTAAACCAATCTCGCACAAAGACTCTGTTTCCCTAATCTTGTCCCCGAACCAAATGGTGAAGTGGTGTATAACTATGTTATGTTTCTACCTGCCTAGGAGAAAGCACTTCTTTTCTTAGCATCATCAACTAGAGGAAAGAAAATGTGGTCTGGATTTAGAACCTGGCTTTGTTTGTGTTGAAGCTATTTTCCATAGCCCTCAGAACTGGAGGAAATTTTCAAAAGAGGGAGGAAAAAAAAAAATGAACTGAAATTAAAATCGATGTGAAAACCAACATGCCCTTTAAGAAAGATTTGGGTGGCTTTTCCACCATTGCTTTGAAAGTTGTTTTAGGCAGTGTAATGGGCAAAAGCAAATTATACAACAGCAGAGACAGAGTAAGGCCTATCTCCTATGCTCCCTGCTATAACACTGAAAACAAGGAAGAAATCTCTTAAATCCAAATTAAGTCTCCATTGTGGAAAAGGCATGTGACATCTAAGAGAAGACACACATTATCTATGCAACAGACATACTTCTAAAGGGGCTAACTCACTCTAAACCGGAAACTTGGATTCCAGCCATGGAGATGAGAATTTTTTTTTTTTTTTTTTTTTTTTTTGCCTTTTTGAACATTACTCCCTTTCTGGCAATTTAGCTTATTTTCCCCCAAAAGTGGCTTCGCTGACACACATGGCATGGTGTCCATGGGAGCAGCCCCCGCAGGTTGTCACCGTGAAGGTGAAAGAGGGTAAGTTGGGAGGAATGAGATCAGACCACTGCTGTGCTTTAAGACTTAACACAATGCACCATACTAGGAAGGAAATTTTAAAAGATTCAAATAGCATAAATCTATTTGTTTTTCAAGCAGGCTATGGACTCTTGCCTACCAAGCCTTTCAGGAACTGGAGATTATCTGAGTGCCGGTCAACTCCTGGTGAAATATCCCCTTCTCACTGACTGAACGGAAAAGCTACAATCAATTTGTCCCCTAGCATCAGTAGCCAGACAGCAGGTAGGCCCACAAGGCCATCCTCTCCACTGTGAAGAAGAAAATCTAAGCAGAAAACATTGCCCCTCCCTTCAAGGAGCCTGAAATCAAACTGAGGACCTAGAATTTTAAAAGTGACTAAATACCACCAATTTGGTTCTAAGATTTATAAGACAATGCAACGCATGTAGAGATAATGTGAGGAAACAAAGCAAAAAGTGAATAAAATAAACAGAATTAGTTCAGCTGAAAAGATGAGCATGACCTGGCAGAGAGCCAGAGGAAATCTCGACAGGAAACAGCAATTTCCACGTGTCTACTGTTGCAACCGGAGGCTGGGGCGCCATTCTGAAGACGTGACTACTCCCCGCACATCAACGTTCAGACTTCTATCCCAGACATGCATGGAGGGGCAGGCTCGTGCTCAGGCGGCAGGAGTGAATGTTGATGAAGGGTCACCGAGAAAATGAGATCATGTGAGACAGGGAATCCTAGACGTCATAATAACTATTTGAGCAAATCACAGCAAGAGAGAAGTTTTAGGACCTTGAGGAACAGCTAAAAATAAGAGAGAGATAGCATGTATCACTGAGCAGGGAAATGAGAACATGAATACTTGACAGAAACTATTAAGTTTGTGTACCTAACACATAAAACTGACTCCTGCAACAGTATACACCTGGCTGAAGTGCACAGGTGCCTATGGTCTGGGCTCACCAAGCCAGTGCCCTCCTGCGTCTCAGGCACCCCCACAAGCAGGCTGCTCTTCAAAGCCCTTTGCACAAAAAACTTTAGGAAAGAGCTGTGCCTCTTTGAAAGACTTTGGCACATATATCAGAATCAAAACAAGGGCCCCTTTGGGATTCTAGAACAGGTAGGAAACATAGGGACTAAACTTCTAATTCCAGCTTTAATTCACCCTGATTTGTCTTGCATCTTCCGATGCTCCGTGAACAACTTCTGTATCTGTTTTCTGACTGGTGACACGCAGAGAGGGGAGTTGACCTAAGTCAGGGGGTCATGGTCCTACAGGACTTTGAGATGACCCTGGTCCCCCTAAACCTGCCTCCTCATTTGGGAGACTCGTACAAGGCTCCAAGCCAAAAGCAGAGTTCAGTGAATAGGAAGAGTGAATAAGTGAAAATTGAGCCTTTCAATGACTTCAGTCCAGAAAAGTGGGCTGGTAGAGGGAACAGACAGTCATGCCGCTTTTCCACAGGGAGCCAGGCAGGGCTTGGGACGAGGGAATGGCAGGACTGGTCAAGCCAGTGGCCCGGGCTTCCACTTTCAGCAGAACAAAGAAAATCCTGGCTCAGCAACTTGAACAGAACAGCAAACTACGGTGACCTAAATGAAACTGGTGAAAAGCATATTTGTTAGGAAAAGCCAAAAACTGTGAAGCAAGGGCAAGTCTTAGCACAAAAAAAAAAAATAAAAAATAAAATAAATAAAGGTGTCTAAAATGTTTTTAACAACCTGCTTCTTCCTCCCTTCTGAGAAAAATGTTCTTCATGATCATAACAAGGAATTGTAGTGTTGGTCACTGTTTGGCTTCTGTTCACTAATAGCAATAACAGCCCACAGTTCATTAATTTTTTTTTCAGAGTCAACATCTTTACAGCTCCTTACATGTCAGATCTTCAAATATGCCCTCAGATGGAGTGTCTAAAGAGGAGGATTTCAGTGCTCTCTCCGTTGTTAAACATCCCCAAAGTGTTTCCTGCCATGCCATGATTTCACCAGGGCGCCATGACAGGGCGCCCACAATCAAAGGGGACAGAGGAAGAAAGAACTTAGTTCCTACTCGCTCTTCCCCCGCTGTGTAGTGCAGCCTCCCACCACTAGCCCAAAATACCATTTTGATGAAATATTAGAGTGCATACATCTCTACAGGAATCAGAAAATAATACCTTCTTGCCAAGCTTCGGCTCAAGCAGGACACTTCTTTTTAAAAGCCTTTTCTGGTAACTATTTCCACCATCAAATAGGGATGGAGCATCCTTCCTGGCACTCCCTGATGCTGGGCTCCTCTATTCTAGGTATTTTTGCTGTTGCTTTCTTCTCTGCTGACTGTATCCTAAGCTTCTGGAAGGCAGAAACCCCATTTTCCTCACCTCAGAATCCCCAGGAAGCAACAGAGGCCCTGGCACAAAGCAGGGGCTCAACTGGGTGATGAATTAATGAATTCGTTGATTTTTTTTTTTTCTGATTAAATAAATCTGCAGGCTGCACAGTTTACAAAGAACTTGCACACTCACTTCCACATCTGATCCTAATAACACCAGGAAGTCCCCCTTGGGGAGGGGCCACAACTGTCCCCATCTGTAGATGAGGATGCTGAGGCCGAAAGAGATCAGTGACTTCAGTGATGTCACACAAGGGGCAAAAGGATTTAATGATTTTTGCCATCTAAATGATTTAAACTCTCCCTCATTAGAATCTTGCCCCCCATAGGGTCCTGCTGCTTTAGGTCAGAAGACTGTCTGGGTTTCATGAATGTGAAACTAACTGACTTGGGTCCCTGATTCATAACATTCTCATCATTAGTCCAGGAAATGTTGTTCTCTGATCTTCTTCACCTGCTTGTTTACACATTTAATTCTTTTTAATTACGTAAACACTGGTACCAATAAATTCTATGCTCTCTCCTGGTTTAAGAGTTTATTAAGTAATTTTCCTAGAATAAAGGGAAATTCCAGGAAAGGAGCATTCTTCCTGAGTGCCCATTCAGCACGCACAGGTGATACCGGAGCATTCTCAGGGCTGTATCAAGGAAGAAGCTGCATCTCAGTCAAGTCCAGTCTTCTGCCTAGTACTCCATGAATGCAGGCAGCCTACATTGGCATGTGCCCAGAATGTCAAATAAGAATGTCAGTAAGTGTGTTCTTGGGAGAGACAAAGAATTGTTTTAATCTAAAAGGACGTTAGGGGCGCCTGGGTGGCGTAGTCGGTTAAGCGTCCGACTTCAGCCAGGTCACGATCTCGCGGGCCGTGAGTTCAAGCCCCGCGTCGGGCTCTGGGCTGATGGCTCGGAGCCTGGAGCCTGTTTCCGATTCTGTGTCTCCCTCTCTCTCTGCCCCTCCCCCGTTCATGCTCTGTCTCTCTCTGTCCCAAAAATAAATAAACGTTGAAAAAAAAAATTAAAAAAAAAATAAAATAAAAATAAAAGGACGTTAAATCATGACATATGGGCTAAAAATAAAAAATTAAATGAATGAAAAACAACTCTTCTCCTTTCCCCCATCCCGCCATGCGCTTTCATATGGGAGAACGTGAATTATCCCCATTGTTCAACTCAACTGAAAAATGCTAACCAAAAATCACCATCAAGAGCAGACTGGAAGAATTTCAGGGCAGCCCTCCTCCACCTTCACGCTGTTCCCTATACTCATTCCTTCAGGAAGAGACAAAGCCTTTCAGGCCACAGTTATAGATGTTTTCACCAAGAACTTGAGTCACTGAACACCCTCACTAAATGTATTCTAACTAGCTTAAGAATTTCAGAATGCAATCTTCAGCTCAAGGTAATAGTTTCTGTGGATGCGTTTTTGGTTAAAATTGGCTACTATACCCAAACCACTTTTACAAGACCAATCTACCTTTGTGTTAGGGGAAGAAGTATATCAGACAGGAGGGCATGAAGTGCCTAAAACATAAAGTGAAGTCATCTTTTCTCGGGGGGGGGGGGGGGGGGGAAGCACCAAAAAAGAAAAGAAGGTAGCTTGATCTGAGGAAATCAAACTTAGATTCCAGGATGTTGCTAAGGGGATGCTCTATTCATCATCAACTTGGCAAGAACCAATAAAGCATGTGCACAGAGGTACTTTTCATCGCACAGCTGCAAACCCAGGCAGTAACGCTTCAAATGATTCATGAAGTTTTTATTTTAGTCTGAAACACATCTGATTTCATATAAAGGAACTATGTTGCCGGGAGTTTGAGAATGGAGCTCTGGCCTGGGTATCTGAAGATTGATCAGTGAGCAATACTGAAAATTATTAAGTCTTGCTTTGTAGCCATAGGGATCTTAAGAATGAGAAAGACACACATGCAATTGAATTATGTTTAGATGAAAAAGCCAACACCTACACTCCAGTCCAGAGTCGCTCTGGGCTCCTTCGCTGGACCATTTGCCACAGGAAGGCTGAGGGGATGTGCAGGAGCCAGGTGCTGCAGGCCTGCCCGGGAGATTGCTTTCCTGCAGCCAGAAGAAAAAACACAAAGAAAAACCAACATCAGAAGGTAAACAGAGCTAAAAATTTCCCCTGGAGTAAAAACAACGCCTGAGTTAGTCTTCTGCATGCAAAAGCCTTTGCAAATGTATTGGAGTCTATGTCTCTAAAGTGTATGGTGTATGGTGAAGATACTGGGTGGCAAGTCTCAAAAGACAGGGAGATTGAGGGGACCATTTGGGGGGCAATGTTGCTTCAGGACCAGAAATGGAATTTCTAGATGCCCCTATTCAGGGTAGAGGGCAGAATGCAGGTCTCTCCGTTTACAGAAAAAGACCTAGGGCTTGGATGGTCACACTACTTGGACAATTTTAAAGCTGCCAGAGACTAACGGCAACAAAAGCAGACTCAGGGAGTCTTCTACTGTCTTCTACTGAAATTCCTCCATTTCCCAACAAAGTGCTCTCCAAGTTGGTCAGCCTTGCTCCTCTTAAGAACATCCTCTCTCATCCTTGCAGAGGACTTCTGCAGATAGCTTGAGATTCCAAATGGGAAAAGACTGATTTGTATCTGGCAAGAAATGGCACACGCTGAAAGACCAGTAGCTCACCAAGGCCCATGGAACAATAAAATCAAAATATGTTGCTTAGATTAGGTTTGTTGAATGGAACATAACAAAGTGCAGGTCAGAAAGGAGGGAATAAATCAGGAGAGGTTGAGAAAGTCAGCCCTGACCTTGGTCTTCAAAGATAAGAAATAAGAGGAGTTGTTTTAGCTTTAGGGTGAAGGGAAGGGAGGGTAGATGAGAGCCTGGTGGAGAGAATGCAAACAGCAAGAGAAAGGAAGAAAGTGGCAAGATCTTGTGGTATCATCATTAACAATATAGGTTAAGTTTCTGAACGGCTCCATGAAAAATGCCAGACAAGGGTCTCAAGCTGAAATATAAGTGCTGATTCACAAATGAACTAAGTGGCTTCCTGGAAAGGAGAGTTTTCCCTTTACTGGAGTGTCTACATGTGCTTTAAGAATTACCTGAACTAGAATCAGGTGGGTCTTGTGACCCTGCAGCTGAGCCTTGAATAGGTCTACGGGTGAGGCCCGGGAATCTGCACTCACACATGCTGCCCATGTGCTTCCTTCTGTGAGCTCAAGTTTTCAAATTGCTCTATTGGAGTGTGGAAGGGCTTTAATCTAAAGAGGGTATGAAATGAATTTCCCTCAGGCAAGTGAAACTTAGAACTTAAGAGACTGATGCGCTGAAGACTGGAAACCTATCCCTCAACCAATGAACAAACACCAAGATTGTCTCCCCATCCTCAAGCCAATGAACTTGCTGCTCGGACTCAGGCTAGACTCCCTGCTCTTTGCATTCCTGGCCATAAAAATAGCCTACTCCAAACTGGTAAAGGACTCACCCGTAGCCTGCTACAGTTTTCATATCCTGAGTTGCAACTTCTCTCCTATTCCCAAATAAACTCAATTTCTGGTAATTCAAGCTTGCCTTGGTTTACCTCTTTATTTAGGTTGACAAGAGCAAGTACATTTGTGTAGGTGGGGGAGCACTAACTTACCCAGGCCCATTGAGGGGGAAGCCCTAAAGAAAAGCATCAGCAACTTCATTACGCACTTTACCCCCATTAGCTCTCAGCATCCTATCTCACAGGACGTGAACACTGTAGTAAGAATCTGCCATCTTGGACACTGGACCTGCAGACACATGGGGTCCCCAGGGAGCCCCGGATCCTCAGACTCCTTTACCCATCTCTCTATACAGAGGAACAAGGCTACAGATGGGGAGATGGGGAAAAGGAAGGCAGTGATAGCCCCATGTACAGTGAATCCCATAATGACAGAGCCAGTGGAGGGAAAGGAACTTGCCCGGGAAGGGGAGAGGAATAAGAGCAAAATGTAACAGCTCTGTTGGAATCTAGAAGCAGATGATATCTCTTTTCTGTTCACTGATCTCTGCAAACTCCACCCAGAAATGGAATTTGTAGTTGACCAAGATAAACAGTAGCCTCAAAACCCAACGAAAGGCTTGGTAGAATCAACAAAAGAATCTAAGATCTTGCAGACACTGATAAATGGCCAAGTATGTCTAAGAGCTCAGCAAGTGCCTAGCCCTTTTTCCCCCTCTCTTATATTCCCACACAGGAAGTCTTAGAAATAACGTAAAGGGTTTTAGTAGTCGGAAGTCATCACATGAAGCTTGCCTATAGCCTACTTTCAGAAGCTCCGCCTGGATAGCACACAATGTAGTTGCTTTATGGAACCCCCCAAAGAGTCATTACAAGTATGTAGACCTTTAATGAAACCCTCTGATGACACAACATTCCCTTTCCTCCCTTTCGTCAAGGCAAATAATTAACATCAATTTTGGCCTCTTCACTGACACCAACTTTTTTGAGTTCCCAGAGCTAATTCCAAAGATGGCACATAGGTTGGGGGTAGGGAGCAGGAGTGGCTGGGGTTCCCCCAACATCAAGTGATTCTCGGACACCAGCAGGGTGCCCAAGAATTCAACACAATTCTGACACTATCTACCCAGAGCTAGCATCAGATTCCACAGGTTCAGAGTTCAGGCCTACAGGACTGCACCCATCCCCCACTTCAGACGCCAGTCTCAAGCCCCAGGCTGTGAGGCTTCTGGCCAACCAGCTACAGATTGGAGGGTCCAATGATGTCCTCCTCAGGTTTGATTAATTTGTTAAAGTAGCTCACAGAACTGATGCGAATGCTTAAGTTACCGGTTTATTAAAGGATATGATAAAGGATAGGTATCAACATTCAGATGAAGAGATACAGAGGGTGAAGTATGGGGGAGGGGTGCAGAGCTTCAGTGTCCTCTCCAGGGGCCTCTCTCACACCTCCACACACATGCTCACCAAGCCGAAAGCTCTCTGAACCCCATCCTTTTGGGTTTTGATGGAGGCTTCCTTATATAGGCATGATTCATTAAAACATTGGCCAGTGGCAACTGATTCAACCTTTGGCCCCTCTTGCCTCCCCAGAGGACTGAAATTTCCAACCCTCTCATCACAAGACTGGTCCTCCTGGCAAACAGCCCCCCACCCTTGAGTGGGGTACAAAGTCACCTTCGTTAACATAACAAAAAATACCTTTTTCACCCTTATCACAGGTTCCAGGAGTTGTGAGCAGAGATCCATAGATGAAGACCAAATTCATATGAGAAATATATATCTAGTCATTCAGATGGCTAGATATATATTTGTCATAAATCACAATATCTCAGCCCTTCACCCCAAAGTATTTTCCATTCCACCAAGCAAGAGGAGAAGAACACTCAAGATTCTTATACTGTGCTCCTTCATGGCCCATGCATTTTTCTCCACCTGGGTTCAAGGAACTTCTGTAACATTTTTCTTTAGGACTTTTCTCTGGCTTTGAAGGAGCTGGTATGTGATCCTAAGTCACAGCTTTTGTCCCAAGGAAAGGAGATCTCTGCGGAGTCAGAAATTACAAGTTCCACCTTGGATTCCTTAACACATAACCTAAATTTAAGTGTTCTAACAAAAAATAACAAACGGTGCCGATGCTCAAGGCCTTGGAAGAGCTGAAGAAATTCCTAAATCTTGGGTAAATGAGAAAAATACAAGTCCTTCATCTTTTCAACAGTCCCAGGGCTGGGATCGGAATAAAAAAGAGAGGGAATAAAATTCTCCTCGCACAGTAGAAACCACAGGACAAATGAGTCTAACTCACCAGAAGTTGCAGACTGACTGACCGCCAAAACCTACGTTCCTAATTAGAACAGACAGGAGGGCAAACTGCTGAGGTAATTAAATCAGGGTGCAAGGGAGGCGGGCGTCTCTTGAAGAGCAACGTGGCAGTAAGAAGACATCCAAACCTTCAACCCGACTAAGCCCTGCAGTGAAATCACAGCCAAAGTGACACTCTTCCCCAGCCTGTGAAGAGAAACGATTAAATAAGGGCTTTTGCCGGTTATCTATTCCTCACTGTGGATGCAAATTTAAGGTTGGTTTTCCGTAACATTAATAGAGGAAAACCGTGTATCTATGACACAGAAAAACACTTAGTAGAAGGAAAATAAGTAGGAAACATCAAAGTGGCTCCAAGTTCCTAACTGTAAATGGGCCTTACAAGAGGATATCACATAAGAAGAACAGGGAAGGGGCGCCTGGGTGGCGCAGTCGGTTAAGCGTCCGACTTCAGCCAGGTCACGATCTCGCGGTCTGTGAGTTCGAGCCCCGCGTCAGGCTCTGGGCTGATGGCTCGGAGCCTGGAGCCTGTTTCCGATTCTGTGTCTCCCTCTCTCTCTGCCCCTCCCCCGTTCATGTTCTGTCTCTCTCTGTCCCAAAAATAAATAAATGTTAAAAAAAAAAAAAAAGAAGAAGAACAGGGAAAATATCTGTAGGTACCAAACCAGAGTAGGAAGTAACTTCTGATTGTAGCTTTCTCCATATTTCTCAACAAGCACGTGAGAAAATCCTTTTCTCTAATAGCTCATGTAGGTGTACACATTTTGTTCCAAAATACAAAAACAATTTCATCATTTATCAGACCTCAAATAAAATTAGTATAAGTTATTTTTCTGTGTGGGTTCGTCCTGGTTGTAGAAAATGACATTTCAGAGGGGTAGCATTTGGGGCATGTTGAAATGGCAGGGGTTCTATGTTACAATATGCTCCAGTAAAAAAATCAATGGGGTTTCAACTTATTCTTTCCTTCTGCCCAGAATCCTCCCAAGCCTACAGTCAGTGAAACAGTGAAATGCCAGCAATCCTTCCTATTAATTTTGCAACAACACTTTGTTGGGATGACTATAATGGCAAAAGAATCTTTGAAAAGGAGAACTGCAATATTAACTGTGAAGTAGATACGAAAAGAAAATATTCTATAATGCAGTTTCAGGCGCACAAAGTCACAGTTAATGTCAATTACCTGCCGTGAAAGACCTCTAACATATTTAAAGTATAAAAACCATCATACATTTTAAATAGCATTCTATTATTTCCTTTACTTCATTCAATAAGACTACAAACTCCTAAAGGACAGGGCTCAATTCATCTACTAATCTTATTACATTCTAGCCCAGGGGTAGACCCAGCATATATTCAATAAATGCTTTCTGAGTTAATGAATGAACTTGACCAAAAAGCTAAGCAAAACAGCTTGCTGATTAGATCAGGGATTGAGAAATCTGATTAGGAAGATTTGAATTATATCCCAGGCTGTGCGTTTCAGTGATCTACTTTCTGGAGAGGGCCAGAAATCCTTCAAAGCTGCTCTTGAAAGAAAAAGGCAGAAGAGGTAGAACTCAGGGTTAAGAAGCCTAAGAGACCTCAAAAAGGCTTTGTGATCAACGTAAAATAAAACCCGAATGGTATAACATTTGTAAAGGGCACAGGAGAGTGTTAATATTTTTGTAATGTATTCATTGAAAGAAACATGCAGCACAGGCTCTTCATGAAGAGAATTTTTAAAAATTTACGGGAAAACATGTAGGTGGGTATTCAGCCGGGACAGCCTCTAATTATCCATTTTGCAATTTTCTCTCAACTGGCTCTGGTTCCACTCTGATTCCAAGTTTATATGGCTCCCATATTCAATCCATCCCCATCTTGCCCACTCCCTTTCTGGGAGATTCTATGAATAGAATAGCATGAGGCCCCCTTCCTGCTGAGCAAAGAAGCACCAGAGAATTAGGAAGTCTCCTGAGATAAGCAATTGACACATTAGAAACTGGTGAACTCATCTCTTCGGTTTAGAAAAGGCAGCAGCTGTCTAAAAAGGTACTCTGTACCTTGGTTTAATTCCCCCAAATGCCTCAAGAGGGATCTTAATCATTGTGTATGTGTTGGTGTGCTTTTTTCCATATGCTATTTTGGCACTAACTTTGTTTATATTCAAAGCAGCCCACAGTGCTTCTTGGTTGATTTACACAAGCTGCCTGCAATGTTAAGGATAGTCCACATGATAAAAAGAAAATTGTCCCAAGCCCCACACAAACTCCAAGTATCCCACCAGAGATTTACTTAGGGGAGCAAACCTTTTGTAATTATTTGAGCCTAAATCCCAATCCATATTACATATGAACTCAAAGTAGTTTTTGACAATTTTAATGTGCCTTGAAGTTTTCAAGAACGTAATTACTATTGAAACAGAGGTTCTTTTTCGTTTCCTAAGGGTTCTAAGTCATTTTAAAAAATTGCTTCTGGTATTGAATCTTCAATACAGCATGCCTGTATCACTTTATGTTTATAGCAGTTATTTTCAGGGTGATTCTCCAAGAGTGGTGTTCAACCTTTGCCTGTGGTGGAGCTTGACATCACTCTATTTAAAAGCCTTCCAGGTAGTTCTAATGAGTATCCTGGGCTGAGAAACACTGTTCTACATAAATGTGCAAGCATGTGAGTACTTCATTATGTCTGCAAATGTGACTAAGCCCTGGCATTTACACATTGAAATATATTCATTCATCCAACAATGTATTTACTGAATGTCTGTTTTATAACCAAGCACTATTCTAAATGTGTAAGATGCATGAATGAATAAAACAGACATAAATCGCTGCCTGTGTGAAGCTTATATTCTAGCAGGAAATACATTTTGCCAGGTACAGAATCATTTCACATATCTTACGTACTCCTCACAACACTGAGGGAGGTAGCTTTATTATGCCCTATTTTATAATTAAAATAAAAGTGATAGTACAGAATGGTTAAGCTGTATGTCCCAAATCACACAGATAGAAAGAAGTCCCAGTGGAATTTGAATCCAGGCGTCTAGGGGTGCCTGGGTGGCTCAGTCAGTTGAGCAACTTGGCTCAGGTGGTGATTTCATGGTTTGTGGGTTCAAGCCCCGCACTGGGCTCACTGCTGACAGTGAAGAGCCTGCTTTGGATCCTCTGTACCCCCCCCCCCCCCCCCGCCTCTGTCCCTCCCCTGCTCGCATGCACTCTCTCTCCCTCTCTCTCAAAAATAAATAAACATTAAGAAAATTATGGATCCAGGCATCTAAATCCACACTGTACATACTTAACTACGACACAGCTCATACTTTTACGAAATTTTGATAGCACACACTACATAGCAAAAGAGACTTACAAGACAGCTAGGCTCTTACTATGCCAAATCTCCAATTGCCTCACTTATAAATGTCCCACCTCCACAAGAGCATAAGCTTCTCCTAGAAAGAGGCCAGTCTGGGAGGATTCAAGTGTACAGATTAAGAACACACTTTACCTTACCAATCACCAGCTATGTAGTCAAATTGCTTGAACTGTCTTAGCCTTGGCATCCTTTTATGTACAATAAAAACAGTATTACCCAACTCAGGGAGTAGCTGAGATAGTTTTAAAAAGCAGTATGCAGGATGCTTGGCACATAGCAGAAAGAAAAGGAAAAATAAGATAAAAACAGAGAGGGAGGAAACCGTTAGAGACTCTTACATACAGAGAACAAACTAAGGGTTGCTGGAGGGGAGGTTGGGGGGTGGGGGGGATGGGCTAAATGGGGGATGGGCATTAAGGAGGGCACCTGTTGGGATGAGCACTGGGTGTTATATATAAGTGATGAATCACTACATTCTACTCCTGAAATCAACACTACACTGTATGTTAGCTAACTTGAATTAAAAAAAAAAAAAGCAGTGTGCAGGATGCTTGGCACATAGTAAGCACAAAAAATAGTCACTGCTATTATTATTCTCACACATACTGGCAGCCCCACAGCATCTAGCCAAAGCTAGGTAGATAGTAAATCTCTGAATAAATATGTGCTTTTTACTTGATTCCTCTCAAATATTCCAAGTTCCCCGGACACTTCTGTTCATTCAATAAACATTTAACAAGCTTCCATTATGTGTCAGGCAGTTCGAAGGGGTTATCTAAACAGAAGGTTCTTCTTCTAGTCATGGTAAATAATTCCACATTTGCCAAAGGAATCATTCTTCCCCCACAACTTGCCTACCTGCCCAGTGCAAAATTAAAAATCACCACACTCTCCCCTAAGACGAATTTACCAACATATTTTTTAAATGCCATTAAAATTATTTATTTAATTATCTTCATGTAAATGAATGCAATGCCAAAAAAGGCATTTTTGTGTGTGACTGAATCTGTAAAGCACACTGGTTACTAAACCCGGGAACTCATCTATTAAACAGGATTTATTTCCCAAGCCTAATTCATCGTAACTACATTCCTAAGGCAATGCCAGCATGGACTTGTCATGAGATGTGGCAATAAACCTCATTTTTTTTTTTTTAATAAACCTCATTTTCAAACATGGAGAGAGATTTCTCAACTGGGATCCATCAGCAGTTAATGGCATTCTTCTGAAGGTATCAGTTGAGGGAAAAAGTAAACCTGTGCATGGAAAAAAAAGTAATCATACTGTTATGGGGTGAACCATGACCTTATTTGCAGACCTCAAGTTAAAATGAGGCCATTAGGGCGGGTCCTAATCCAATACGACTGATGCCTTTATAAAAAGGGGAAATGTGGACACAGACACTCACACGGTGAGAAAACCACGTAAAGATGATGACAGAGACCAGGGTGATGTGTCTACAAGCCAAGGAAGACCAAGGTTGCCAGCCAACCAGCAGCAGCTCAGGGAGAGTGGTCCCAAACAGATTCTTCGTCACAGACCCCAGAACGAACCAACGCTGCCAGGACCTTCATCTCAGACTTGTAGTCTCCAAACTGTGTGACAATATATTTCTGGGGTATTTTTAAAGTTTATTTATTTATTTATTTTGAGAGAGAGAGAGAGAAAGAGAGAGAAAGCTCATGCTTGATCAGGGGAGAGGTAGAGAGAGAAAGGGAGAGACAGAGAATCCTGAGCAGGCTCCACACTGTTAAGTGCAAAGCCTGACACAGGGCTCGAACCCACGAACCTTGAGATCATGACCTGAGCCGAAACCAAGAGTCAGATGCTCAACCAACTGAGACACCCAGATGCCCCTAAATTTCTGTTGTTTAAGCCACTTAATGTGTTACTTCATTACAGCAAATACACATACTTCAAATACACATACTGGCAAATACACATACTTCAAAACTAGACGCAAAGTTTAGATATAGTATGATAGGGTTTGGCTAACTTCAAAATGTTGAGTTCCCTTTTCCAATTGTCCCCATGGAACTTTAGGTACCTTCCTATCATAGTGCTACCCTTCAGAAACTAATAATAAACAGATACACATTCCTATGAAAAACCACTGTTAAGGACAACATTCTCCTATAAATACTAAGCATCTGATGAATTTTTTTTATTTTTTTTAATGTCTGCTTATTTTTGAAGGAGACAGATACAGAGCATGAGCAGGGGAGAGGCAGAGAGCGAGAGGGAGACACAGAATCCAAAGCAGGCTCCAGGCTCTGAGAGCTGTCTGCACAGAGCTCTACGTGGGGCTCGAACTTAAAAACAGTGTTATCATGAGCTGAAGTTGGACGCTTAACCAACTGAGCCACCCAGGCACCCCCTGACTAAGTTTTATTTAACTCATTAAGGAGGTAGCCAGCAATGAAGATAAATGCAAAATCAAAAGTGTGTCTAAGAAATTGCAGCTTATGATAGTCAGAAAAGAAATACCTAAAAAGACGGTTAAATAAAACAAACGAGCAAAGAGGAAAAACGGGCGGGGGGGGGGGGAGCAAACCAAGAAACAGACTCTTAACTATAGAGAACTGATGGTTACCAGAAAGTAGGTGGGTAGGGGTAATGGGTTAAATGGTTACCAGAAAGGAGGTGGGTGGGGGGTACAGGGGGATTTAGGAAGGCACCTGTTGTGATGAGCACAGGATGATGTATGGAAGTGTTGAACCACTATATTGTACACCTTGTGTATCTCTATATATGTCTGGAATATTCTAGAAAGGCTCCTAAGATAAATTATCTTACTCTCCAGACAATAATAATAATAATAATTTGTTCCTACCTCCTTCAATTTCCACAATTTTAACTCTTTTCTCTTAGGTTGGAAAAGATTCTCAGCCAGGAGTGTTCAGGGTTACTGGAAAGTATGTGGGGAGAGTTTGTGAGGGAAGCAGAACCAGCAAAGTGAGAAGTTGAAACATGATACAATTGCCACAGAGGCTGCAGGTGATGGAACATGAGGTTCTGGAGCTGGAATGGCCCCTCAGAGTTGTTCTAATTTCAGGCAGAGATGAGATCTTACAAGTCCACATCCACCACTCTTTGGATGGGCAGCCCCTTGGGAGAGAGTAGCCACCAGTAAGAGATTCTCTTTACATAGGGGCCATGCCTGAGAAGGGGTACAGCTGTAGACCATTGGCAGCCAATGCTCCTAGAAGCTGGAAAGATGAGCACTTTAGTCCTGAGAAGACATGTGGGCAGCAAAACACAGCCTCCATTACACGCTTCTAATACTCATGACACACTTACGAAACGGGTAATTTTATCATGCTCATTTTGCTAATGGAAAAACCGACATTACACAGTTTGAATAGCTTATATAAGCCGTACAGCTAATAAGTAATAAGGCCAAGACTGGAGCCCAGATGTCTGGCTCCAAAGACCATCACTCTGCATTCTCTCTGAAAGGGAGAGAGAGAGAAGAGAAGGATCCAGACACAGCACAAGGCCTCTGTGTGCGGTGGACTGAAACGGCCAGTGAGATGTCCTGGTGTCAGCGTGGCTGAAGGACATCTTAAGAATACTGTCTGATGTACAACTGGAAGTTGTTATACGCTCTGACGGAAATGCTTTCTTTGTCTCCTCCATATTTCCCACCTGCACCTAAATCTTCAGGGAAGTCTACTCCTTGCCTTAAAGGCAGTGGAGTTTTATGAACGTGGAAATTGAAGCGGCTGAATTTTACATCTAGGTCAATGAATACAAAATAGACATTGCCTACTGGAATAGAAAGATAATCCGAAATTGAACAAATTTAGAAAAAGCATGAGCCTGAGAACAGAAATAACCTTAAGAACATAAGCCCTCTGGGAATTCACAGAAATTTTAGGCGAAAGGATTTGGATTTCCATAGGGTTCTTCCCAGTAAAACTAGCAACAGGAAAAGTTTAATGTCAGAGCCTCACTCTCCATTTCCGTCTAGCACACCAATCCCCAGCTCCTTCGATTTCCATAGCCCTGGCACGTGCGCCGCCTCAACCACAATCCTGCTTGACTGGTGGTATTACTGAACAGATCACCCAGCACAGTTTTATCAACTGAAGGCAGTTTAGGATATGTTCCTCATAAGGGTATCTGCATTCTCAAAAGGGACTCATAAAAATGCAAAAACTTGCATGACCCAAAGAAATAGAGTCAAATGACATTCAAAGTAGTTAAAATAATTTTCCTAAGGCACAATCCAAAATATTGTAAACACAGATGAGGTATGTGTGGGTTGTCAGGGTCACAAGCAGAGACCTAACTACTTACCTTGAGGTCAGCCTGAGGCATAATGGTTAGGTTTACAGAGAGACCCAAAAACATACCTAGATGTTAAGAAGACATTGCTAACTTGTATCAGTGGGGGAAGGGCCTTGGCAGGGAAAAAAAAATCACCTCAGGTTGTTCCAGTGAAGAGACTTTAATAAAGCAAGTAGTTAAAGGTAGGATTAAGGAGCAAACCACTATCTAATCTCAAAACCTACAATAAAGCTAAAGAAACCGAGAGCCCGTGGTACAGGAGAAAAGGGATATCAAGGCACCGTGAAACCAGAGAATAGGCAAATGGTGGTCTTGGTGCAGTAAACCAGAATTAGTATAAAACTAATCCAAATCTTAGCCTTCTCTTTGGCAGACAAAAGAAGCCGAGGCACATCAATCCGTTCTGATATTTCTTATTTTTCAAATCTTTTAGTCACATTTGCAACTCTACTAAATCCTCTCTGAGATCTACTTGGCTCTCAGCTGTATCTCTGAGTGCTAAGGTAGAGAGCGAAGGCTGTATCTGAGGGTGGCAGAGTCAGGAATAGAAATTCGATCTCTTCACCCATCCCAGTTTGTTTCTATTATCATTCTATGGCTTTTGTCCATCGTATCCAGTATGGCCTACAGGTGTACATGTTCTTTTCATTTCTCATCACTACCCAGACCTTCATGTCTCATTTGTGTCCTGTAGAACTATGGTAGGAAGGAAGGAAGGAAGGAACGAAGGAAGGAACGAAAGAAGTGTGGGGGGGGGGGGAATGAAGGAGGGAGGAAGGAGGAAGGAAGGAAGGAAGGAAGGAAGGAAGGAAGGAAGGAATGAACGAACGAACGAACGAATGAAGGAATGAAGGAAGGAACGAACGAAGGAGGGAAGTGTGGGGGGGGGAGGAGGAAGGAAGGAAGGAAGGAAGGGAAAGGAAGAAAGAAAAGAAATAATGATAAAAACTTTGAACAAGCCAAAGACAGGGAAAAAAATGTCCTCAATGTGATAAATGTATGTATGAAAAATCTACACATAATATCATACATGATAGTTACAGACCAAACACTTTCTCCCTGAGACTGAAACAGACTAAGGATGTCTGCTTGCACCACTTCTGTTCAGCATTGCACTGGAAGTCACAGCCAGTGTAGTAAGAGAGGGGGAGAAAAAGCAGAGAAAAATAAAGCATACAGACTCAGAATAAAAAAATAAAACTGTCTTCATTTTCAGATGATATTACCATGTAAAATCCTAGTAATCTACAAAAATCTACTAGAATTAATATGTGACTTTACAGTCATAGTACATGGAAGCTCTATAAAAAAATTCAACTGTATTCCTATAATAAGCAACTACAAACTGAAAAATAAAAATTTCAAAATATCACTAACAATGGCATTTAAGAATATGAAGTATTAAGGGCTAAATTTAGTAAAACAGGTATAAGACCTTACACTAAAAGCTAGAAAACATTGCTGAGAAAAAGTAACGAAGTTGTAAATGAATAAAAGTATTGTATTTGTGTATTTAAGGACCTGATATTGTTAAGATGTCAAATTTTCACAAAATGATACATAGATACAACACAATCCCTATCACAACCCAGTTGATTTTAAAATTTTACAGAAATGAAAATGACACAAAATAGTCAAGTAATGTTGGAAAAAAAAGTTGGAGAACTTTCATTGCCCAATTTCAAGACTCACTATAAAGACAAACAGATCCAGTATATGATTATTGAAGAAAGAATTGACAGGTCAATAGAAAAAAAAAGAAGGATTCCAGAAACAGATCCACACATATACAGCTTTCAAAGAGATGCTGAAACAAATCACTGGAGAAAAGAATATTCTTTTAACAAATGATGCTGGGAAAACTGGTTATTCAAATTAATCTTGACCCCTAACTCACACTGTATACAAATAATGCTTCAGGAGGCATCACAGATACAAACCTAAAATCTACAACTATAAATCTTCTAGAAGAAAACAGAAGAAAATAACTTCATGCACTGGAGTAGACAATGTTTTTAGATAGGATGCAGGAAGTTCTAACCATAAAAGAAGAAACTGATAAACTGAACTTCATAAAAAATAAAAAACCCACTTATCAAAAGACGTATCAAAAGATACCACGACTCACTCTGCCACTCCCATTGCCATGCCAGGAATTCCGAAAAGATGTTCCTTCGTAAAAGCAGTAAGAACACTAGCGAAAATTGTCAAAATTGCTTTTTTCAGAACTCTGGAAATGACCATTTGAGTGGAAGAGGTTGGCAGCAGCTGGGTCTCAGCCTTCTAATGCATCAGCTTTTGTTGTTGTTGTGTTTGCCTCCAACTCATGCAAAATTGTGACGATACTAACAAGGCTAGATTCCCCTCTTCTCCGAACCAAAGTCTCCGCTAAAAATCAAGTCAAATCAAAGTCTCTACCTGGGCCTTAAAGCATGGGTGGGATCAATCTTCCAAAATGTGCGGTAACTCGGAACTTGAGAGAACCCAGCTTGTGCTTCATTTGTGCCTGGGAGTATCCCACCAAGACATCTTTTCACCATTTCTTTCCTTCTACTAGATCGCCAGGTGGCCAAGTCCACGAGCTGAGCATATGCCCTAATGGGAGTTGAAATGTCTATGGTACCTTCTAGCAGACACCCCTAAGTTGTGTGATTCTTCTCTTTGAGCCTTCTGCCTTTACCCTTAGGGGAAGCAACAGAGTGTGGGAAGCAAACAAACTTTCCTCACCAACACCCTATTCCAGATGGAGTGACATCTTGTCTTCCACCCTCCGTTTATATTACACTTGATTTACAAGGGTGGAGGTGAAGGCTTCGTAGAATAATTTTCTGGTCATAGGTGTGTGGCCATAGCCACTGGCAGCTCTCTAAACTTAGAATGTGGGATACTTAATACGTTTGTCCTCTTGAGCTTTGGGACTTGGCTGTAATTCCAAGATAACGGGAAAAATTCTAATCAATAAGGGTTTTTAAGAAATGAGGAGGCAGTGTATTTAGCAAACATAAAATGAGTTTCAGAATCAGACTTCCAGGCATTCAGTATTTTTATTCAATGCCTACTACATTTTAGGCTCTAAACTAATTGCCGGTTGTGCAGAAGTAAATAAAGTACACATCATCCCTCTTCTTGTTGGGCTTATGATCCTGACGAAGAAAACGGGCAATAGATAAATAAGCAAACATACAACGTATGGCTGATAGCTGTAACTACTGTGAAGGGTACAACACGAAGAAGTGGCAGACAATGGGAATTACGGTGAATAGGACCGGTGACCCCGAGCAGGCAACAGAAACAGGGTTTAAAGTAACCTGGACTTGGGGCACCCGGGTGGCTCAGTTGGTTGAGCCTCCGACTTCAGCTCAGGTCATGATTTCACCGTTCATGAGTTCAAGCCCCACGTCAGGCTCTGTGCTGACAGCTCGGAGCCTGGAGCCTGCTTCGGATTCTGTCTCTCTCTCTCTCTCTCTCTCTCTCTCTCTCTCTCTCTCTCTTTCTCTCTCTCTGCCCCATCCCCACTCATGCTCTGTCTCTCTCTGTCTTAAAAATAAATAAAACATTAAAAAAAATATTTAAGTAACTTGGACTGGACGCTTCACTCTCTCACTTAATAAAGACATCGTGATCTCCCTATTACTTAATGTCTCGGTTTCCTCATCTGTGAAACAGGAAGAATAATTTTTACCACACAGGGCTGTTGTGAAGATTCAGTTAAGTAAGAATATGAAAGGCATCTTTCTCCTATTACTTTCCTGGAATACAGTAAAGGTTTTTAAAAGGCAACTGCTACCGCTAAACACAGCATTCACTAAATGTGAATCCTGGACAAAAACAAAACAAAACAACCAGATTCAACATTTATTGGCATTGTAACTCTGAGGAAGCCATGTAACTGCTCTGAGCTTTCTTTTCCTCTACTGTAAAAGAAAAAAAAGAAGCTTACAGAGCATAAGACTATAAACTACCTAATAAAATAAAAATGTTTATTTGTAAAGCTCCATGGGGTCTACAATAAAAAAAAAATCTGTCTTGAATACTGGCACTATGCGGTGGAAGAAAATGAAGACTTCCCTTGGATCTTTAACTACAAGGTAGCCTTTACCTGAGTTGGATCCTGAGTTGTCCAAAAGACTTCAATCCAAATATTTCGTATAAAATGGCTACGGTTCAGTAAATTTCCCTGAGTGCTTAAGAAGCAAATACAAATCCTCCTTCGAGAGACCAATTTGCAAACCAGGTCTTAGAGAGTTCCAAATAAGTACCAAGAACATAGGAAATCTTCGTCAAAAATCTCAAACACAGGAAAATAAAAAGGACTCGATGAGTACAAGCCAGCAAAAACAACAGATTCTAGAATATTAAAACTGTCATAAATAGAGTATAAAATAATTATGGTTGATGGCTTTAAAGGAATAAATGATGGAGTTAAAATTGAAGAACAAGAGACTACAAGTAACTGTTGTTTAAGGAATAAAAATAACTTTTAATAAACAAAACAATAAAATTAAAAGAAAAGTATAAATGAGTAGACGGCATATAGAAGAAACAGAAAAGAAAAATGAGTAAACTACAATGCAGATCTAAAGAAATGACCCAAGGGGGCACCTGGGTGGCTTGCTCAGCCAGTTAAGCATCCCACTTTGGCTCAAGTCATTATCTCCCCATTCATGAGTTCAAGTCCCACATGGGGTCACTGCTGTCAGGCAGGGAGCCTGCTTTGGATCCTCTGGCTCCCTCTCTCTCTGCCTCTCCCCTACTCACGCACGTGCTCTCTCTCTCTCTCTCTCTCTCAAAAATAAATAAGTATTTAAAGAAGAAGAAGGAGAAGGAGAAGGAGAAGGAGAAGGAGGTGAAGAAATGACCGAAATGCATAATAGAAATAGAAAATATGAAAGGAAAGGAAAGTTAGGAAACATAGGGAACAGTGAGAAACTAAATCTAACACATGTCTGTTAGAGTTTCAGAAAGAGAAAAGGAAGAACTGAGTAGAGGCAATATTTGAAGACATATTAGGAAGCCATTAAAAGCACTCCAATAAAAGGAGAGCTCTGTTCATGTGCTGGAAGACAATATTGTAAAGATGTTAGTTCTCCGTTGAATGATCTATGGATTCATAAAATTCCAATCAAAATTCCTATAGGCTTTTGGAAGAACTTAACAGGTTAACTGTATGACGTACATAGAAGAACAAAGAACAAAAGTAGCCAAGACTCCTGGAGAACCAAAAGAAGCAAGTAGGGCTTGCAATAACAGATATCAAGACTTGTTACAAAGTGCTAACAATTAATACACTGTGGTATTGAGACAGTAATAGACAAACTGACCGATGGGGGGTATGAAAAAAAGGAAACAAACCAAAAAATATATGAAAACTTGACTTATGACAGACCTGGCACTGAAGAATAGTGAGGAAAGATATATTTTTCAATAAATGGTCCCAGAAAAATAGATTATCCTTATAGAAAAAAATGAAACTGAGCCTACCTCAAATGATACATAAAAACTGATCCAAGGGAGATGAAATATGGTAAAGTGAAATTAAAACCTATGTAACTTTTAGAAGAGAATACAAGAAAGTGTCTTTTTTTATAAAAATGGAAGCATTTAATTAATAAACACACACAAAATGCAGATATCCTAAAAGGAAGGAGTTATAAATTCAATTAAGTTAAGTAATTCTGTTTATCAAAACATTATGAAGAAAGTAAAAAGACAAGGCACAAAATAGAAAAAGTTATTTTCAACAATTATAACTGACAAAGAATTAGTAGAAATCAATAAGCAAAAGAAAAAGAATCCCCCTCCCAAAAAACGGACCAAAGATTTTAACAATGGGGAAACCCACATAGAAAAAGGGCGGGGGGGGGGGAACATGATCAAATTCATTAGTAGTCAGAGAAATGGAAATTTGCCTCCTCTCCACCCCATTTCTCTCTCTACTACAAAACCAACAGCCTGGCAAAAATTAAAAAGTGTGACAATATTAGCTCTTGGAATGATGGGGAACTTACATACTGTTCGAGGAGTACAACAAGGCACAATCACTTTAGAAAACAAACTGGTGTTACATGGGAGTGCGAAAGGTGCACAAAGCAAAAGAATTAGCAGTCACGCTCCAAGTTACAGATAGTAGGTATCTCTGGCACACATGGATGCCAAAAGCATCATATCTGCACTGCTTATCATAGAAAAATATGGAAACTGCCCAAATGTCCAATGAAAGCAGAATGGATAAATACATTATAGTCGTGCAATAAAATGATACTCTGTAGCAATGAAAACAAATGAACTTCAGGTGAAACTCCAGAACAGTGGTGATTGAGAAACGCCAATTACAGAATACCATAGTTGTATTTCATGTACGTGACATTTAAAAAATGCAAACAGAGCTACAGTATGTTTTCTTTTGTATATGTGTGTATGTGTGTATTTAGTTCTATACAATTTTATCACACGCATAGGTCCACACACTCAGCAATGGATATAGAACAGTTCAATCACCATGAAGATGCCTTCATGTTGTCCTGTTATAAACACATTCACCTCCCTTCATCCTACTCCAGGCTTAACCCCTGACGACCACTAATCTGCTCTCCATCTCTAAAATTCCATTGTTGCAAGAATGTTATATAAATGGAGCCATACAGTATGCAATCTTTTGGTAATGGCTTTACTCATTTCACAGAATTCCTTTGAGATCCATCCAAGTTACTGCATATCAACAATTTGATCCCTGGTACTGTTTTGTAGCATCCCATGGGACAGATGTCTCTCAGTTTATTTAACCATTCACCCTCTGATGGACATTTGGGTAATTTCTGGTTGGGGATTATTACAAATAAAGCTGCTATTAACATTTCTGTGTGGGTTTTTGTGTGAACATAAATTCATTTCCCTGGGATAAACGCTCGAGAATGAAATTACTAAACTGTATGGTAATTGCATGTTTACTTTTATAAAAAACTGGCAAACTGTTTTTCAGGATGGCTGAGACATTATACATTACCGCCAGCAATGTGTGAGAGATCGTTTCTTGGCATCAGTGCCAGAATTTGGTGTTACTGCTAATGTTTTATTTTAACTGCTCTAATAGGTGTGTAGTGATTGTGATATTGTGGTTTTAACTTGCATTTCCCGAATGTCTAACGATACTGAACATCTTTCCACTATTCATATTTGCCAGCTATATGCCCTCTTCAGTAAAATATACGTCCGTGTCTTTTCTCTGTCTTCCAACTGGATTCTTTGTTTTCTTACTGTTGAACTTTAAACACTCTTTATATATTCAGGATACAAATTCTTTATCATTGATTTATTGTATATTTTAATGTCAAAAACACACTGTCTTGATGACTGCAACTTTAGAATTCCTGAAATCAAATAATGTTAGTCCTCCAAATTTGTTAATCTTTTGCTGAATTATTTTGACTACTGTATATATTTTAGTGTTCTACACAAATTCTAGAATCAGCTTGCCAACTTACACACACACACATACACACACACACACACACACACACACACTAGCCTGCTAGGATTTTGATTGGGATTGTATTGAATCTATGTTAAATCTGTATTTCTGAAGTATGGTATCTTTTTTTTTTAATTTTTTATATGTTTATTTATTTTTGAGAGAGAGAGTGAGAGCAGGACAGGGACAGAGAGAGAGGGAGACACAGATCCAAAGCAGTCTTCAGGCTCTGAGCTGTCAGCACAGAGCTTGATGTGGCACTCGAACTCACAAACTATGAGATCATGACCTGAGCCAAAAACAGATGGCTAACTGACTGAGCCACCCAGACACCCCTGAAGTATGGTATCTTAACAATATTGAGTCTCCTGACCCATGTACAAGGTGTATATATATATACATATATATACATGTGTGTATATATATATATATACACACACTTCCGTTTATTTAGATCTTCTTTAACTTATAGCAGTATCTCATAGTTTTCAGTATGTAGCTCTTCCACGTTTTTGTCAGATTTATTTCTAAGTACTTTATATTTTTCATGCTATTGTAAATGTTACTGACCTTTTATATATCAACTTGTAGTTGTTCATTGCTAGCATACAGAAATACAATTGATGTTCATACATTGCTTTGTATACTGCAACCGTGATCAACTCACTTATTAGTTCTAGTAGCCTATTTGGAGATTCCACAAGATTTTCCACAAGGATAATTATATCATCTGTGAATAACTATGGTTGCTTTCTTGCTTTCATTTTGGTTAGTTCTTGCTTTTCAATCTGGACATCTTTTATTTCTATTTCTTGGCTGACTGCAAGAAATTCTTGAGAGGTGGCATGACATAGAGGTTAAGAGAACACATTCCACAGGGTTGGAATTCTGGTTACCACACTTACTAACTATATGACTGGACAGTTATTTAGTCTCTATATACTTCCATTTCCTCATCTGTAAAATGGGGATACTGGTCTACCTACCTATCAGGATTGTTACAGGGTTAAGTAAGAATAGGGCACTTAGGAGTGTCTGGAACACACAAAACACTATATATCAAGGTTTTACACTGCCATCATCATGTAAGTTATAAATATGTGGTGAAAAAAATAATGAAAAACAAGGGAATAAGGACAAATTTCAGGCCAATTAGAGGAGGCTAAGAGATGGACTAACGAAGATATCTATGTGGACTTCAGAGGTCATGGTAGCATCCTGTGTTATTAAAATGGATAATGAATATTCAAATATTTATTGGTTATTATTCCCCATAACTTACATTTTATACATATTTTGTTATATTTTATGTCTTCTCTCTTCAATAAGAAGCATTTTTAAACAATTTTTTGATGTTTATTTTTAATTTTTTTTTTCAACGTTTATTTATTTTTGAGACAGAGCATGAACGGGGGAGGGGCAGAGAGAGAGGGAGACACAGAATCGGAAACAGGCTCCAGACTCTGAGCCATCAGCCCAGAGCCCGACGCGGGGCTCAAACTCACGGACCGCGAGATCGTGACCTGGCTGAAGTCGGACGCTTAACCGACTGCGCCACCCAGGTGCCCCTTTGATGTTTATTTTTGAGAGAGAGACAGAGCATGAGCAGGGGAAGAGCAAAGAGAGAGGGAGACACAGAATAGGAAGCAGGCTGCAGGCTCCAGGCTCCAAACTGTGAGCACAGAGCCCGATGCAGGGCTCGAACTCAAGAACCATGAGATCATGACCTGAGCTGAAGGTGGACGCTTAATCAGGCACCCCAATAAAAAAGCATTTTTAAGCCTTATAAAATTAGAAGCAGAAAAGGGACAGGAGAGTCCTTATACAGTCAGGTGACTACTATCCACTCGAAATTGCCACCCTAGAAAATATGCACAAATTCCCCTCAATAACACATAGTATTTTCCAGAGATTCTCATATCTTGTTCGAAGTTTAGAGATTCCTCTTTTTTTGGAAATGTCTTCTGAACCTGCAGCCGTTCTTCTGAACATTCTCACTGGTGACAGTCCTTATCCTTTGAGGATAGATTTTATTTTCCTCAAACAGCAACAAGCTACTTGAAATCAAATGTGATGGATGAGATGGATGAGATGGGAGATTTAGTTCTATAATAGATAAGTGAGGTGACAATGTGCTTCATAAAACAGCTTCTCAAAGTAATTCCAAAGAATAATAGACTTTTGGGGCAAACCAAGTAATCTAATCCAACTTTCCTCCCAACTCAGAAACTAGTTGTACCAAGAATCCTGACAAATGATCACCAAGCTTCAGTTTGGAATTTCCAAGTAGCGCAACTACAACAAAATACCCTAGGACACCAGGGGTAATGAGTGTGAATATTTACCAATCAATCTAATTGCCACATTTTCTAAATGTATAATCTTTTGTTATATTTTGTGGGTTACTGTTGGTCCATTATTCCAGTTTATAGTTATCTAAATCTGATTTCCGTCATCTTGTGCATTGACTCTAGTTCCCAGAGGAAAAAAAGTGCAAGGCAATAAGTTGATAAGCATGCCTGTATGATTCACCGAAGTCATCAATGAAAGAAGCAACCAGGACATGACCAAGTAAAGAAGTCCTCCTCAAACAGAAACCTGCTTCCAGCTTGGAATTAATTAATAATATTCATGGGGATGGTTTCCATCTTGTCCATAGGGAAATCAGGAAGAACTATCAGATGCACTGCTAAAATCTAGATATAATTTATCTATGGAATTTCCCAAATCTATCACTATAGTAACCTTGTCCAATATATGAAATGAGGCCAACCTCATATATTTCTTTTAGGGAACTCATGCCTAGTTCATTGTGATTTTTCCTTTCTAAGTCTACATAAAACATTCATATAAGGACTCTTAGAGGAATTTTGTAGAGGTTGCTGTTAATCTTATTAAGTTATAAATTCACCTCCCCAATTTTGACATAAGAATATTTTCCTATCACCAGTCTTCCAGAAACTCTACCATTTTCAATATTTCTCAGACATTATTGGTCCATGGTCCTATGATCAAATTTTCAAGATCTCTATCTATCTGTGTATAATTTACTTGAATGTGGAAAGCTTACCTCTTCAAAAAAATAGATTATTTTGAAATACATTCTTTTTGATCTTGGATTTTTCATATTATCAATATTTATTCCTCTCTTCCAGTTTTAAGATAATTCTCCCTAAAGGAATTATCTGAAGCAATACTGGACAAAAATTCATGTCCATATAGATATAAAATACTAATATTACTTTCCTTAGAATTTAGGATTCTTTCTGGTGCAGCCACTCTGGAAAACAGTGTGGAGGTTCCTCAGAAAATTAAAAATAGACCTACCCTATGACCCAGCAATAGCACTGCTAGGAATTTACCTAAGGGATATAGGAGTACTGATGCATAGGGGCACTTGTACCCCAACGTTTATAACAGCACTCTCAACAATAGCCAAATTATGGAAAGAGCCTAAATGTCCATCAACGGATGAATGGATAAAGAAATTGTGGTTTACATACACAATGGAGTACTACGTGGCAATGAGAAAGAATGAAATATGGCCCTTTGTAGCAACATGGATGGAACTGGAGAGTGTTATGCTAAGTGAAATAAGCCATACAGAGAAAGACAGATACCATATGGTTTCACTCTTATGTGGATCCTGAGAAACTTAACAGAAACCCATGGGGGAGGGGAAGGAAAAAAAAATAAAGAGGTTAGAGTGGAAGAGAGCCAAAGCATAAGAGACTCTTAAAAACCGAGAACAAACTGAGGGTTGATGGGGGGTGGGAGGGAGGGGAGGGTGGAAAATGGGTATTGAGGAGGGCACCTTTTGGGATGAGCACTGGGTGTTGTATGGAATCCAATTTGACAATAAACTTCATATATTGAAAAAAAACAAATGAAAAAAATAAAAAAAATTTTTTTAAATTAAAAAAAAAAAAGAATTTAGGATTCTTTCAAGGGTACTAAGTGTTAAAAATATCCAACACAAATGTCAATACTACCCAAAGCAATCTACACACTCAAAGCAATCCCAATCAAAATTGCACCAGCATTCTTCTCGAAGCTAGAACAAACAATCCTAAAATTTGTGTGGAACCACAAAAGGTCCCAAATAGCCAAAGTAATATTGAAGAAGAAGACCAAAGCGGTAGGCATCACAATCCCAGACTTTAGCCTCTACTACAAAGCTGTAATCATCAAGACAGCATGGTATTGGCACAAAAACAGACACACATACCAATGGAATAGAATAGAGACCCCAAAATTGGACCCACAAAAGTATGGCCAACTAATCTTTCACAAAGCAGGAAAGAAAATCCAAAGGAAAAAAGTCTCTTTAACAAATGGTGTTGGGAGAACTGGACAGCAACATGCAGAGGAATGAAACTAGATCACTTTCTTACACCATTCACAAAAATAAACTCAAAATGGATAAAGGACCTGAATGTGAGACAGGAAACCATCAAAACCCTAGAGGAGAAAGCAGGAAAAAAACCTCTCTGACCTCAGCAGCAGCAATTTCTTACTTGACACATCGCCAAAGGCAAGGGAATTAAAAGCCAAAATGAACTATTGGGACCTCATGAAGAGAAAAAGTTTCTGCACTGCAAAGGAAACAACCAACAAAACTAAAAGGCAACCGATGGAATGGGAAAAGATATTTGCAAATGACATATCGGACAAATTCCCAATGTTACAGTATTTGAAGGTGGGGCCTTTGAGAGGTTTAGATAAGGTCCAACGACGGCATTAGTGTCCTTATAAAAAATGAATCAAGGAGCACCCTGACCTTGGACTTCCCAACCTCCAGAACAATGAGAAATAAATTTCTGTAATTTAAGCCACCCAGTCTCTGGTATTTTTTTATGCAGCATGAGCTAAGACACACCCTACCCATAGCAATAAGATATCTTGTTGAAATGAACTGCTAAATGTAAAATTACTTCCCTGCTGAAAAACAAAGTAACTCTGACATTAAATCCACATTCTCAACCCAGACTTTGAGTTTCCCTGCCCACTGCATCCCTGCATCCATTCATGCAAGGGTCTACCTTGCTAATTCACATATTTAGTTCTTCCATCAGCTGAAGTAAATCGCTCGTTTCCATACCTTCACAAATACTAATTTTGCCACCTGAAATGGCCTTATCCTTACCTTCTTGCTGTTCATATTGTTACTTCCATTTCTCCTTCCTACAGAAAACAAAAATTAAAATAACCACCATAAAAACTACTAAGAATAAGCCTCTGTGGCTTCCTATAATAAAATCACCCTTGTCTGGTTACTGCTATGCCCCTTTCCATATCTTCTTTCTTGGTAGAAACGAGGACATTTAAAACTAAATTTTAGGGGCGCCTGGGTGGCTCAGCTGGTTAAGCATCCAACTTTGGCTCAGGTCATGACCTCACAGTTTGTGGGTTCAAGCCCCATGTCGGGATCTACGCTGACAACTCAGAGCCTGGGGCCTGGATTCTCTGTCTCCCTCTCTCTCTCTGTCCCTCCCCTGCTCGTGCTCTCTCTCCCTCCCTCAAAAATAAATAAACATTTTAAAAATTATTTAATAAAAATAAATAAATAAAAACCAAATTTTAGATCAGTGGTTTGGTTTTAAAGATTCTAATTTAAATGGTGTGGGTAGGACCTGATATTTGAAAAACCTCCCTGTGGGGATCTAATATGCAGCCAGGGATAAAAGTCACTGTGGGATCAATGCTCCTCAGTCCAGCTGTGCACAGAGTCTCTAGTCAAGCTTCGGAAACATGCTCTTAATTAGGGGTCATCCATAGACCTACAAGATTAGAAGTTCTGAGGCCTAGGCATTTGTATTATTCAACAGTTCTTACCAGGCCTAAATTGAGAACCCTAGTCCCAAACAGTATGCTAGTCTCATGACGAAGAAGGGTGGAAGGCTATGAGGCCCACTCACCTCTTCCCTCTCATTCTGAAAGTCCAGAAATAATGCCCTTTTAACATCTTCCAAAACATGTGGGTATTACATGGTGCCCTATCGGGTCTTTTTTTTTTTTTTTTTTTTAATTTTTTAATGTGTATTTATTTTTGAGACAGAGCAGGAGCAGGGAAGGGACAGAGAGGGAGGGAGACACAATCTGAAGCAGGCTCCAGACTCTGAGCTGTCAGCACAGAGCCTGACATGGGGCTCAAACCCACAAACCGTGAGATCGTGACCTGATCCAAAGTCAGAGGCTCAACTGACCGAGCCACCCAGGCGCCCCCTGCCAATCAAGTCATTATAAAGGCCAGTGAGGGGTGCCTGAGTGGCTCAACTGCTTAAGAGTCCGACTTCAGCTCAGGTCACGATCTTACAGATAGTGGGTTTGAGCCCAGTGTCAGGCTCTGTGCTGACGGCTCAGAGCTTGGAGCCTGCTTCAGATTCGGTGTCTCCCTCTCTCTCTGCACACCGCCCCCCCCACACTCTCTTTCCCTCTCTCTCAAAAAATAAATAAATAAATAAACATTAAAAAAAATTTTAAGGCCCAACTTCATTTAAAGTGGCACTGTGACATATGCTCAACAGAATAAGCAAGTGTGGGCGCATGCAAAAGCGCCCTGTTTTGTGCAAAAGAAAAAGAGGAGTAGGGGCGCCTGGGCAGCTCAGTCAGTTAAGCATCCAACTCTTGATTTTGATCTGGGCTCAGGTCATGATCTCACATTTCATGAGTCTGAACCCAGAGTTGGGCTCTGCACTGACAGCATGGAGCCTGCTTGGGGATTCTCTGTCTCTCTGTCTCTCTGTCTCTCTGTCTCTCTCTCTCTGTCTCTCTCTCTCTCTGTCTCTCTCTCTCTGTCTCTCTCTCTCTCTGTCTCTCTCTGTGTCTCTCTGTGTCTCTCTTTCTCTCTCTCTCTCAAAATAAATAAACTTAAAAAAAAAATACAAAAAGAAGAAGAGTAGGCAGAGCAACTAGGAAAAACATGCATTACCCAGAAACACTCCATACTCTCTGAAGACGAACCGCATAACTATGACACAATCCCTAAGCTGTTACATCAGTGGTATGGCTAGTCCTCAAGGACCACAGAAGAGGGAGTGAAATCTGCCGGGAAAGGAAGTAGGAAAGGTTCAGGGATGAGATGGCATTTGAGCTCAGCCTGAGAAGAATTTCACCAGATGAAGAATTAGGTTCAAACTTTGGTATGAAGTGGCGAAAGCATAGCAAAGGCCCAGAGCTGTGACCACGAATGTCTTGGGCTGGTACAAAGAGTCACTATGGGGACTCGTAGGGAACATGAAGGAAAGAAACAGAGCATAAAGCTGCATTGCATGGCTGAGGGCAAGAGAGTGAAGCCTTGAATGGCCTACTAGGGAGGTCACGGACAATGGGAATCACCAAATAAGAGAACCCATTCTCATTCTGGTCCGCCAAATCTTTCTTATTAATAGAACTTCAATGGAACCGAAATAGGATGTTCAATGTTATAGCTTCCTCTAGGGATCACGGAATATTCTTACAACTGTCTTAGTATAAATTTGCAACATCTTCAGACAACGTGAACATTCATGAAAAGGTTCGTTGTCAGAATAAAAGCTGCAAGAAAGGACTTTAAATGACTGTAAAATTTCCTAAGTGAAGCTCGCACACTGTTCAAGCTCATGATCGATTCCCACAGGTATCCCCAACTGCTCTCACATTCCGATGCTATAATAGCCTGCCACTCACTTCTGCTTCACACCAGTAACCCAAAGACAGCTGGATCCAGAACAGGTTAACTCAAATGTAAAGCACAAGACGCTAGTGGAGGCAAACTCAGCAGGGAGGTAATTAAAAATGAAATCACTACTCTCTTAATGGTCTTTAAAAGCAAATGATAATGTAGACTCTTGAATACATACAGCATGTGTTGGAAAACTGAAGGGGACACTGAGAGTGAACATTTGATCACTGACCGAGAAAGGTTCTCTCCTCCAGTCCCAAACTTCATCCCCGCCCCCTGCAAAAAGGCTCTGCACAAACTCCCAAAGGTCGAGTGGATGCCTCCCTAATCTTTCCCTCCTCAACTTTGAACATGCTCCAGCACCATTACTGACCTACTCCTTTGCCTCTCCTTCTGCAAAAGCAAAGCAGAAAAAACAAAAACAAAAACAAACAACCAGCTCTATCTCCCAGCTTAAGCAAAATTTTCCACTAATGTTTTTATTCCATTTCTGCCTGCCTCTTGCAGAAAATTATGTCAACACCCTTTACTCACTGCTAACTTGAGTCTCTCCTTCAAGACCGGCTCTTATCTCTTCTTGTGGAGCTCGTGCTATCCCACTTATACTATAAGATCAATTCACTTTTTCTAACCTTTCTTATTAGATTATAGAATCCTTGGGGACAGGGTCTTGTCTCATTCGGGGAAATGAAGTGAGAAGCAAATACTAGGTGGCCAACATTTGTGAATGCGATTGGAAGTACAGGAAGAAATTCGCCTTGTACACAGAGAAATTCCAACAGGGATGCCTTCTTCGATGTGGTGGTTTAGACTCTGTGGGGTGTGGAGGCCCTACTACTAAATCATGGCCAGAAATGGCTCAGACATGCGTTTTGGGCTCTCAAGAAGAAGGAGGAAAAGAAAAATTGTATTTTTTTTCTTTCTGTAACTTAGAAGAAGAAACCAGAACCCTATTTAAAAAGAGTACTTGGCATTTTGGTTGCAGGGATGAGTTCTCAGGAAAATGAAAAATGAAATAAAATCAAGGAGTAGACAAGCACATTTTAGGTGACATCAGCATTTTAGAAGATGCCATGGAGCCTCTGCAAGGCTTAAAGTTGCTCATTTATTATCAAGCATGGGTCCACTCAGTAACAGCCGTGTTGTGTGTGTGTGTGTGTGTGTGTGTGTGTGTACATGGTCATACACAAATATTATTTATTTCCTTGTTTTTATTTTTTACATAGATATTTGGAAGTGTTAAATTAGGTTTCCATGAAAATTAGGGAGAAGAGAAATATCATGTGGGGTGGCGATGATGCAGGAAGGAGGAAAGGAGGAAATTCTGACAAGGGAATAAGACAAGCAGGGTTCACACCCCCCTTCGCACTTCATGAAGCCTTCTCACACAAAGCCTGCTGCCCAACAGCCATTCCTGGCTGAAAACCATCTCAGCATCAAACTGTTTCCATATGTACCACTTCCAATGGCTTTAAACTTCCCCTTAACATCCTTGTTGTAAATGATGCAACCCGCCAGTGGACTGTGAGCTCAACGCCCTTCCACCAGGACAGAGGTGCTCCTCAGAGGCTGCCTTCTGAGAATGTGCTCGGAGAGCAGCCCCATATAGAATGAGGAGTGAGGCCTTAGTCATGTGCTGCCACCCACTCGTGGCACCTCAAGTGAATGAAAACGAGGGGCGCCTGGGTGGCTCAGTGAGTTGATTGGCTCAGGTCATGATCTCGTGGTTCACGAGTTTGAGCCCCGTGTCAGGCTCTATGCTGACGACTCAGAGCCTGGACGCTGCTTCGGATTCTGTGTGTGTGTGTCTCTCTCTCTCTGCCCCTTCCCTGCTTGCACTCAGTGTCTCCCTCTCTCAAAATAAATAAACTTAAAAAAAAAGAAAGAAAAGAAAACTCTCTGTACTTGTAGAAAATGTGAGACAGGGATAGCTCTTGATAAGATACAAATAAACTAAAAACAAAACAAAAAACCAAGAACCAGCTGGACTGGCGATGGCTCCTAGCCTTGTAAGGATAATGATGATGAGCAGTTGAACATCTACCTTCTATTCAACACTAGGCAATGGTATCATTCTTGTTAGAGCAGCTTTCTGGATGAGTATGATGATGCCCAGGGAGTTTACATAACTTAGCAAGTTAAAAAAGGATGGAGTGGGGATTTGAACCCCAAAGACAGCCCCTTGGAGAAGACAGGCCACCCTGCCAGGAGGTACAAATGTTGGCAGCAGTTGCTAAGAAAGGAACCAAGGCCAGTGAGGAAGAGGCACAGTAACGATGCCAGTAAAAATGGGAGGGCACTCTCTCTGACTCAGGACAGTCCGAGGGACCTGAGAGCTTCCTCTGTAAAACACACAAGGCTCCAACCAACACGTCTCTAGTCATCAAGTCAAAGCCTCAGGAGAACAGGAGACTTGCTGAGGCCAGACTTCCCCACCGCCCCTGGAAATCCTCTGAAAACCCAGAGTGTCCAGGGAGGATGGTGGAAAACATGGGAAAAATCACAGTTTCAGGAGGCTCATAATTCCTCCAAGTGAGAACAGTGGTCTTTAGGACGTTGGTAGTGGTCTCCCCAGCCCTAAGCAATGAAGAAGCAAAGAAGCTTCTAGCAGAGGCACCAGTGACTCTAAGAGCACAGAGCTGGTGATGTAAAAATTTTCCTGTTGGAGGGACTTATAACAAGTGTGATCACAATATAAAGGGCCAGATTTTTCACTGGGATGGATTTCTTGTGTATGAAATACACAAGGGACATGGTCTTTTACTTTGTCAATTTTTTTTTTTTTTTTGGTCAGCAGAGAGTTCTTGGTTTCAGCGCATAATATTTTAACATCTTAGATGACTAGATTAGCTGTACCCAGTTGCTACTCTATACCTACCTTTACTAAATGCCACTGAAATTTAAACAGGACCTAAAACCTGAATCGACACCAAATGTACCCTAAAAGGCACCTGACTGTTGTTTGCAGCCCAGCTAGGATCCTTGGCACGCAAACACTTTCTGTAAAAAGGGGTGTGTTGCCAGATCCCTTGATGGACTTAGAGCTGCAAGGGGTGCAGTGGGGACACTGTCCCTTCAGGGAGCTCCTCCCACAGCAAAGTGTCACAGCAGCCTCCTCAGCCGAGGACCAGTTACAACCGTCTCAACTGTGCCAGGAATATCTCTTAAAACCAGATGATTTTCTTGGTGAGCCCTGCTGCATCTGGTCAATAGATCACAGAGTTTAAGAGTTAATATGTCTCCATTTCCCCCTGAACATGAATCCATCACTTTCTGAGCTGTGTTCCCCCAGGTTTTCCAGTGGAGCTCACTCCTCCGGAGGCCCCAAAGTGGAATGTGCCATAGAAAAAAGGTGGGCAAATGAGACCTCGACAGGATTCATCTGAGGCTGGTTGGGAAGGCATCACCCCTTAGCACCAAGGTCCCCAAACTATTTCTATCAGAATCCCCAAGGGAGCTGGTTAACCCAAAATTCCCAGTTCCTTAGGGGAATTCTGGTCCAGTGGCTTTTGGGTGGGGGATGTCCACAAACTGACATTTCCAATAAATGCCTCAGGAGGCTCTGGTGCCAGCTATCCACAAACCACATCTAAAAAACACACTGCCCTAGTGGGGGAAAGGAGGCGGCCAAAAGAAAGAATGAACACTTACTGAATGCCTACTAAATGGGACCACTTATATATAATGATAGATAGATACACATCCGCTCACTCAGTCCTCAGACCTCTCTGACTTAGACAGGGTTATTAACCCCATTATACTCATACAGAAACTGAGGTTCACGTTAGTTTTGGAACATGCCCAAGTTCACACATCTGATTAGGTACAAATAGCATTTTGAACCAGGTTTGTCCATGTAATCCCCAAAGTTGAGCACGTTCCCCCACACAGCATGGGTTCCAGAAGAGCCAACTCCACAGATAGGTTGAAGACAGACCCAAAAGGAAGCACTGGAGTTTAAATTTGGGGGTAACTTGGATGCCTGGGTGGCTCAGTCAGCTGGGCGTCTGACTTCAGCTCAGACCATGATCTCACGGTTCATGGGTTTGAGCCCCACGATGGTTCAAGCCCCACGCTGGGCTCTTGGCTGTCAGCACAGAGTCCGCTTCGGATCCTCTGTGCCCCACCCCCTTGTTCTGCCCCTCCCCAGCTCTCCCTCTCTCTCTCAAAAATAAACAAACATTTTTTAAAAATTGGGGAATAACTTAAATATCCTATACCCTTCGAGATTGTTGCATTTTATATTTTTGAGTTCCTTAAATGTCCAAGTGTCTGTCTGTTTGGTCTTCACAGGAAATAGACCCTGGCCCATCATTTTCTCTTTTTTTTTCACTCAGGTACACCAAGTTCCCCACCACCTTTTATCTCATGCCAGCCACCATCACTGTTCTCATTGATTATGACAACAAGTAGCAAGAGAAAGACCAACCAAGAGATCTCAAGAGAAAAGAATCGCTAGTGAGAAGCTGAAGACAGGAATTCAGAAGTTTGTGCATTCTATACGGACTCATTGTCAGGACACAAGGAAAGACCCTAAGCTTCATTCCTGCTTCTCTCTGCATTTAAAATGGCATAAACCACCATTCTTCAGAGACAATTACGCTGATAACTCTGACAAGGCCATCACAATGTTAGGACTTTTGTCTCTGAAAGGATGATTAGAGAGAAATGATACTCAGACAAGTATATTTATTTTTATTATATACATATGTTTTTTTCAATTGAGTTTGAGGAGAAAAAATATTTTCTAATGGGAATTTGCCTTTAACTGGTCATTCCTTTTCCTCAAAACTAATTTTAAGGTTTTCTGACATCTACATAATGACAATAGGGAATTTTATTACGGCCACCGTAAGGTTTTGCAATTCCAAGTTCACCTAGAACCCAGGTAAGTTCTGAAAAAAGTCACCAACCTGGTCCTAAAGCATTTTTGTGGATACACAGATAAGGAGGGCTGGTGAACTGTGTCCCTTCTCAAAAGGCCCCAATTACTTACAGGATAAGAATATAAAGAAGTCCAGAATGGCAGACATGGTCTAGTACTCTGGGCCTGCTCACAGTACTCTTCTCGCTTACGATGCACATTCATCTTGCAGAAGACTCTCACATGCCTTGGTGAACACGGCAAAGCCTCAAAGCTCTGATAGCAGCTGTGTACCTAGTGCAGGACGCTGAGCTCTGCACACCTCCCAAGGAACTACTGTTATCTTAGGCCTGAAAGTATAATCTCAAATTCATCAATCTTAAGAATCCTCACACTTAAAAGAACCTCAAGTCCCTACAGTAATTCGCAAAGTGGGCTTTCTGGTAAAATTATTAGACACTTAAAGTTTGTGATGGCATTTCTAACTCCAGCTCTTTTCTCCCCAATCTTAATCCTGTGTGTGCACCTGAATCCTTAAAGTCAATTAATTACATTCACATGCTATAACAAATGTTTTATATTTATAATTTTTGTTACAATTTATTATATACTTCAAAATTTCAAATGCTGCCCTTCCCCCCACACTATTTCAAATCCCGTATTTATTACAACCATATTTAATTTTGCTTTGAAATTTATAATTAAGGTTTAAATTTTAATTGTGTCAGAGGTTTTTAAATAGAAAAGTGGTTATCAACTAGTAATAATGTTTGCTTTATTCCCATTTGCTTAATTATTTGTCAGTACATTATCATAAAGTCTCTATTATTTGTTTTTAAATTTCATTATTTTAATAGTTAAGACCTATAGATTTTGAAAAGTGCAAAGGGGCACCTGGGTGGCTCAGTCGGTTGAGCGTCTGACACTTGATTTTAGCTCAGGTCATGATCTCGCAGTTTGTGAGATAAAGTCCCATGTCAGGTTCCACACTGAAAGCACAGAATCTGCTTGGGATTCTCTCTCTCCTCTCTCTCTCTCTCTCTGCCCCTCCCCTGCTCACACTTTCTCTCTTCTCTCTAAAAATCAATAAAAATTTTTAAACAATTTAAAAAGCACAAAGAAGTTAATTTCCTTCCTACTATTATCCTCCAATCCCTTTAGAGTTTTATATAAAACTTTACATTAAAAGATTTTATGTATCTTTCCAGAACTACATTACACATTTATAGGTATACACTTGAGTATGTACAGATTTTTATAATATAAATCAGAGCAAACTAGTCATTGTTCTGAACCTTTTTTTTTTACTCAATGATATTATCTTGCAGGTCATTATTCATCAATACATAAAGAGTTGCATCCTTTCTTTTTAACTGCTGCATCATATATCATTGTTTGGATGTAACTTAGCAATTAATTCGCCACTTGCCCCAATTCAGGGAGCCCTCCACATTGTCTCCTCTGTGAATGGCAGTCCTTGGAGTCACGCAATTGTGTCTAATTCTATTACAAACAGTCCTACAATGAATATCCTTGTAAATACAGCCTGTGTACATGTACCAATAACTAGTCCATCTGTAGAATAAAGCCCTAGAAGCAAAGTGATTAACTGGTCCCTCTAAATGACACTACCTACCTACCTCTTTCTCACCCTATCACTGAGCCTGTTGGTTCAACCTCAAATCTACAGTACCTCTCCATGGTCTCCACCATCACACTAGACCAGGTATTGATGATCCCTTCTAGAACAATTGCAAGACCTTTCTAACTGGTCTCCATGCCTTCCACCTGCCTGCCATCCATCCTATCCTCCACAGAGCCACCAGCGTGACTATTTAAAAGGGTAAATCTGTATACCTAACATTTCTGCTTAAAATCACTTAATGTTTCTCTTTGCCAAAGGTAAGTCTGAACTCCTTCCACAGCCTAGTGGGTCTCCACAATCTGGTCCCTGCTTAATAACAAAGCTCATCTCTTAGCCTCTTGCATGTCTCTGTTATGTACTTAATGGAACTGGTCATGATCTGGCCCTTGGTACATATTATTCCATTTGCCCGAACACTAACTCCTACCTAACTGCAACCCTCCTTCTAGCAAGATACTCTTCTATTCTGTCCTCTGCTTAGACATACAGCACCACAGTGAAGACTTCAGTCTCTAGAACTAGACAGCCTGGGTCTGCCTCTATCAGTTACTAGCCATAGATCTTGAAATAAATCAGTCTACTTCTCTGTGCTTTATTTTCTCCATCTGTAAAATGGGACTGATGATAAACTGGTTAGGGCACATAAGACACTAAGCACAGCAGACGGCTCACAATAAGCACTCAGTACGTGATAGATTAAGAATGCTATTATCTACCCTCCTTAAAGAGGTCTTCACGGGCCCTTTAGACAAGGTTGCGTTCCTTTGCAATACTAACCCTCCCACAATGAATGGATCTAAAGAGCAGACGAAGATGTTCCGGTAAGTAATTTACCAACGTGACTTCATCCACTCACTTAATCATTTGTTCACTTACTCAACGCATATTTATATGTGCAAACTTTGCTCCAGGCACCATGCTAGACACCTGCAAGCACTGGGAAGACTTATCTTTCCCAGGGGCTGCCAAAATGGGCAGTCACACACATCAAATCCTATCTCCCTGGTTATCGATTTTGCTGTTCAGACAGCTAATACTTATAAAGCTAACACTTAGGCCTCATGTGCAGGCAGTCTTTTGAATATGACACATGAAACAGGAAAGCCTGACCAAGCCCCAGGCTCAGAGAGCTTACCACCGGCTGGAGAGTCAGACAACAGAAACACACTTGGAATGTAGACTTAAATCCTAACGGCAGCAGTAGCAAACAAGGATGAGAGCGGAGTAAGAAAGGCTGTTCTAGATAAGATGTGAGCCAAGTTCTCTCAGAGAAGGAGAGCAGAGCCTTAGACGAAGTGACAGAGAGCCAGAACACCAGACAGACATAACTCAGGGGGGCAAAGGACTTCAGATTTCTGTCCTGTTCGAGTAAGTCAGTGAAGCTAGACCTCAGTGAGTGAGGAAGAGCCACAGGAAGACACTGAGGCAGCGTCTGGGGCCAGAACACATAGGGCTTCCTAGGCCATGAAAAGGACTTTGGATTTTCGAAGTATGGAAAGAAACCATTAAAGATTTTTGAGCCAGGGAGTGGTACGTACAGAATTATGTTTTAAAGAACCACATTTGCTGGTGCGTAGAAAATAAATCTGAGTGTCTGTGGGAGGGAACAGGTGTCGTCAGAGAAAGCACGTAGGAGGCTACTGCAATAGTCCAGACAATGATGACTTGGATTAGAATGGTAACAGCATCAGTTGCAAGAAGAAGTTAAGATTCAAGATATATCTTGAAAGCAGAGCTGTCTGCTAATGGACTGAAGGTGGATTATGAGTTAAAACACCAACCCAAACAAACGAACAAAAAGAAGTAGTCAAGGATGACCCAAGGTTTCAGGACAAAGGGCAGGACATTTACTGAGATAGGAACACTGAGGGAAGACCAAGGGCTGGGAGACACGGAAACCAAGAATCTGGCTTTGTACAAATGAAGTCTAAGAGGCCTGTAAAACACATAAACAAAGATGTCCAGTAGGTAGTCTGCAGTTCAGGAGGCAGATAAGGACTGGAAACAAACATTCCGTTGTCCTCAGCACATAAAGGTAAAGTCACTGGGCCAGGTGAGGTCCCAGGGGGGAGCATCTGAGGACAGAGAGGAACAGAAGTGCTCATGCCACTCCTGGGGCTCTGAGCAATTATAAGTTGGAAAGGCAAGACTGTCCCAGCAAAAGAGGCTAAAAGGAGCAGCCGGTGATGGAGGAGGAAAATCAGAGTGGAAACAAAGTTATTAGTATTCACAAAGGTAAGAAGCAGGTGAGAGGTGAGAAGGTATGGAAAGGTTTCCTGGAAAACCTCATCATGGGTATTCGGCTAATACCATCTCCCCTCTGCTCTTTCATCACACTCCCTCCCGTAGTCCATGGTTTCTCTCCGGTGCATACCCCATACTTCTTCCCTTTCTCCATTTTTGCTGCGCTAAATATGTGTGTGTGTGTGTGTGTGTGTGTGTGTGTGTGTGTGTGCGCGCGCGCGCGCGCAAACATGCACGCACCAAAGCCAAGAATAAAGCTGGTCAAAAAACTCAACCTAGAGAAGAAATGATAAATCAGTGGAATTGTTGCTCTTGGAGTTTGTTGTTTGTTTGTTTGTTTCTGTGTAAGAAGTCAATAGCTCAAGGGGCGCCTGAGGGCTCAGTCAGTTGATCATTGGACTTTGGCTCAGGTCACCATCTCAAGGTTGGTGGATTCCAGCCCCACACCTGGCTCCTACTGACAGCGCGGACCCTGCTTTGGATTCTGTGTCTCCCTCTCTCTCTCTGCCTCTCCCCCACACATGCATTCTTTCCTCTCTCTCAAAAATGAATAAACATTAAAAAAACTTTTTTAAAAAAAGAAGTCTAGGGGTGCCTGGGTGGCACAGTCGGTTAAGCATCCGACTTCAGCCAGGTCACGATCTCGCGGTCCGTGAGTTCGAGCCCCGCGTCAGGCTCTGGGCTGATAGCTCACAGCCTGGAGCCTGTTTCCGATTCTGTGTCTCCCTCTCTCTCTGCCCCTCCCCCGTTCATGCTCTGTCTCTCTCTGTCCCAAAAATAAATAAACGTTGAAAAAAAAATTTTTTTTTTAAATAAAATAAAATAAAATAAAAGTCTATAGCTCAAGATATTTAAAATATATGCTTCTGGGCAGAGATACAAGCAGGACCACCTTGGCAAATGGTTGAAATAACCATAGTTTCCCTACACCAATAAATCTTCCCCCAATTCATTACATTTTCTGGCCTATAACATCCTCACTTTGGTTTTTCCTATTATATCACTATGTCCCTGAGGTGACCCGGTGACATCACGGGATACCATTCAAGTCTTGAGGCTTGCTGAGAAACTTCCTCTCAGCTAGAAAAAGAGACTCTAACAGACGTATTTCTATTTCAAATAACTTAAAAATGGTTGTGTCATTAAAAAAATAACTTTTGTTACATTTTCCTCATTGTAAAACATAAATAGATTTAATTAACCTTAGCAAAACAAAACTGGTGGTAAAGCAATCTGTTTAATTGCTCTTCCTCTGCTTTTGTTTCCTGACTTCTGATAACAGCGTCTATTTCCCATTCAAGCATGAATTTCTATGTAAATCAAACCAAAAGAGAACAAAATGGTAAACTTTTACATTTCTCTTTGAGCCTAACTCTCTTACTCTCTTCAAGTCCACTTGACCTATTTTTATTGGACCTGACCTGATGTGTTTCTTTCTTTTCTTTTTTTTTGGGTGGGGGGGGGGGGAGGAGGAGGGTATTATCAACTATATCATCTCTTATTTTTATAGCTGTCACATAGTACCTAAAATCAGTTACTAAATAGAATACTCAAATCCTCACTGAATGCCAGCTGTTGTAACTTGCCATATTGGGGGTCACATAGATTTTTAAGCTCCAACTCAGTTTCCACTGTGTGCTGTGTCTCACTCTGAAGATCCTATATCGATCATGCCCCAACTTTTGGTCCTTCCCTGTCTCAGTTAGTGATCGTTTCACCTGCTCAATTGCTAGGAATCCTCCTGGAGGACTCTAGCACGTTCAACCTCCACAACCAATCATCACTAAATCCAGGCAGTTCTACCTCTACAACAGGTCTTGAAGCTCTCCATTCCCTACACCTCCTCTTTCCACCCCCCACCAATCCATGCCATCATCACCTAGATTACTGGGAAAACTTCCTAACTGGTCTCTCCTCTTCTATACTTTCTTCTTCCAGTCTGAGTACAGTCTCAAAATATTTTTCTCAGGGACACCATTCTGAGAAATAACATCAAGTAAGCTAATAACGTGGTTACCAAAAACAACTCTGCCAGACCAAAATCATTCATCAAAATATAATGATACTACATTACAATGTTAATTGCTAAAAAGATCTGAGAATTCCACAAATCTGAGAAAAATGCAGATTCTAATTTAATAATTCACACATGATATGGTCATGAGCTTTGTCCTTCTAACTATGAGTTCTTCGACGGTGGGGGGGAAGGGGGGGGGAGAGTCACATATCAGGCAAAATCATCAACAACCCTTGCTTCTTAAAGAAGTCACCTAACAGTGAGGTGATTTCTAAAACTTTATCCCTTTAAAAAATATCTTTTAAGGTTCAATAATTGTTGCTATATTCCTATTGACCTCTACCATTAACCAGACACATTTATGAAAGATGATGATGGTATATCACTTCCTCTGTTTTAATTTCCTCAAAAACCTCTTATCTTAAGCATACTGGTAAAGCTTTTGTGACTTCCCCTGGGAGTCCATTCCTCATTCCTAAATGATCTTGCTACTTTGTTATTACAGGTCTGATATAAACTCTGATGAAATAGTTTTTATATATTTCTATTTTATGTGTCAAAGCATCTATTTACGCATATTCCTAGTTAAAGGTACTGCTGTTTTCAAGATCTGCAAAAGAAAACAAAACATTATCTCATGAAGAGATGTTTAGCTCCCAAAGCTCCTTCCTAATGCCATTTCCATGGAAACAGGACTTTTATCCTTGCCAGAGATGACATTAATAATCAGGTGTCTAAAGTCATATAAAAGAAAGAAAAGGGGACAAAAATTACTAGCTACTCTTTCCTACATGACCCTCATCTAGGAGAAGAGCAGACTTCAACTAGTTGGTATTTCATCTTATTTTCATTTCTAATTACATCATATGAAAAGGACAAAAAGGTTGTCATCCAGAAAAGATTTTGTTCCAAACTGCCCGGTTACGTAACACCCATAAGGCCCAGGCTTAACCCCACTGCTCCTCTACAAAGCTCTCTATACCCACCCAGAATCAAGCACAGAGGGCATTCTGATCAAATGCAAAAAAAAAGAAAAAGAAAATAAAAGAAAGAAAAAAAAGAAAGGGGGGATATTTGGGCAAAAAATTACTTCCCTCTCTCCTTCTCTGGAGGGCTCTATTTACATAATGACAAATGAGCAGATAAAGAAAGTAGGGAAGGGGCGCCTGGGTGGCTCAGTCAGTTGAGTATTCGACTTTGGCTCAGATCACGATCTCACTGTGGGTTTGAGCCCCGCGTCAGGCTCTATGCTGACAGCTCAGAGCCTGGAGCCTGCTTGGGATTCTCTGTCTCCCTCTCTCTCTGCCCCTCCCCCGCTCATGCTCTGTCTCTCTCTGTCTCAAAAATAAAAAATAAACATTAAAAAAAAAAAGAAAGTAGGGAAATAACTCAAATAACTCAAAGCAGAATGTTTACAAGTATGTGAACTTTTCCAAATGTACGTCAAACTCTCAAATAACTATATTTTTAAAAATTTCCCCCCCAAATGTTCCATGTCACGTCAACAGCCTTGAGCCTCAAGAGTGAGATAATCTGAAAACCATGAGGAAAAATGCATATAATTTTTTATAGCAAAAACTTAAAACATTTTGTGTGTGATAAGAACTGGGTATCTAAGAATAATCTTGTTATGATTATACCCTTCTCTACCCACCTCCTTCAAGATCTGCAAGACGAATAATCTGTCAGAACTAAGGACAAAGAAAGAGGAACCAGCTTGGGGTTATCACCACAGAATAATCCAAAATCACGTGAAAAAAATTATGTGCAAAAAAAAAATTTACAAAAGCTTGAAGCTGTTCTCTATAAGAAACAATGAAAAAAAATTTTGACTGCAAACTAACTGCCCAATGAAAAATGGCAAATGTTATTCTTTAACACAATTTTCTGCAGAATGCCTGGTCAATAAACATTCTATTAATTTGGTATTTTCTTCTACATGGTAATTTTGGAGGGCACTCCAAAATAAAAATTATGGCAAGTCACAATGTAGTCCAAAACACTGGCAATGTTTCCTTCAGATATACACCCAGGAGTAGACTGTCTTCCATCATGGCAATTTACATTCCCCCCGAAAGTGTATAAGGGTTCCCTTCATCACTATCTTGAAGAGATATCTGCAACCCCACGTTGACTGCAGCATTACTCATAGTAGCCAAGACATGGAAATAACCTAAGCATCCCCTGACAGATGCATGCGTAAAGAAAATGTGGGGTGTGTGTGTGTGTGTGTGTGTGTGTATTTATTTATTTACAGTGGAATATTATTCAGCCACAAACAAGGAAATCCTGCCATATGTGACTACATGGATGAGCCTGGAGAGCATAATTCAAGTGAAATAAGCCAGAGAAAGACAAATACTATATATAGTATCACTTAATATGTGGGATCAAGAAAAAAAAAGTCAATTTCATAGAAACAGAGAATAGAATGCTGGGTGCCAAAGACTAGAGGAAGGGGAAAATGGAGAGATACAGGTCAAAGGGTACAAATTTTCAGTTGTAAGAAGAACGATTTTTCAGGATCTAATGTACAGCATGGTGACTGTAGTTAATACAGTATCGTATACTTGAAAGTTGCTGAGAGTAGATCTCACATTTTCAATACACCCACGAGTTAAGTGTGTGAGGTGATGGGTATGTTAATTATCTTGATCTTGGCCATATTTCTACAATGTGTATGTATACCAATGCATCACACTGTACATATTAAAAATATATAATTGTATTTGTCAATTTTCCTCAATAAAGGTGGGAGAAGAAAACAAAAAAGTAACAGTGGTGACACCAGAGTTTGTTCCCACCTGGGGAGAGTTACAGCTCAGAGTCCTGTTGGCTGATATCACCAGAGTCTCACCCCCACAGGCTCAGGAACCAGACTTTGTCAGCACATTAAAGAATCCTTTTCCCATGGGTGAGACTGAGGGATAAATCCAGAATGCCAGTTTATTAATTTCTATTGAGGAAAGATCCACACAGGGCCTTGAATTGTCAGTCTGTTAGGGAAGCAATATCTCACCCCCTAGCACCAGAGCATTCTCTTCCTACTTAGAAAACTAGGAAAAAAGAGGGTAGAAATAGATGAAGGCCAGTTAGATGCAGTTACTGTGAGGGTTGACATCAGGCTCACACAGCCCAGCCTCTCTGACCCAAAGCACCCAGAGTCTCTGCCAGTGTATCCCGTCCCCAAAGACATGCTCTTGTTGTCTAATCAGTGTTCAGACAGGCGCCACCAGCTTTGTCCCAGTGGCTTCTCTATGTTCCCTTGGCCAATCCGCCTCATTGTTCATCAAACATTCTTCCATTAAACATACTAATAGTTTTAATCAATTAAAGTCAAGTCTGGCTGACAGGGGAGCCATTCTGAATCTTTAAGTTAACTTTCTCTATTTCTCTATTACTCTATTTCTACAGCTACTCTACTTCTCCATTACTACAGCTTTTGAAATCCAATTTCCATGGGTAATCTCATACCCTTTATTTTGAAGGTCTTGGGAGCTAGGCTACATGTCAGTAGCTCTCAAGGACTAATGATTTCATTATCCTAGCTAGTTAACTTTGTCCAAATTAATTCTGGCCCAGAAAAGATAAGTATGTTTTAAAAGATGGCTATCGGGGCGCCTGGGTGGCGCAGTCGGTTAAGCGTCCGACTTCAGCCAGGTCACGATCTCGCGGTCCGTGAGTTCGAGCCCCACGTCAGGCTCTGGGCTGATGGCTCAGAGCCTGGAGCCTGTTTCCGATTCTGTGTCTCCCTCTCTCTCTGCCCCTCCCCCGTTCATGCTCTGTCTCTCTCTGTCCCAAAAATAAATAAACGTTGAAAAAAAATAAAAATAAAAAATAAAAGATGGCTATTTACACGAAATTAAAATCACTGAGGAAAAAAGTAAGATGACCGATCAAGGGTTGCCAGCTTACTTATTTTGCTAAATAACAGCATTTAAAAGAACAAAAATAGCATTGGAGCGCTTGGGTGGCTCAGTCTGCTAAGTGTCCGACTCTTGGTTTTGGCTCAGGTCATGATCTCATGGTTCATGGGATGGAGCCCTATGTAGGGCTCTGTGCTAGCAGCACGGAGCCTGCTTGAGATTTTCTCTCTCCCTCCCTCTCTCTGCCCCTTCCCTGATTGTGCTCCGTCTCTCTCTCAAAATAAATAAATAAACATTAAAAAAGTAAAAGATAAGTAAAAGAACAAAAACATCATCTACTAATATTAAATGAAAATATTTTAACCCGAACAAGAGAAAAGACAATCTAAGAATCTGGTGGTGCCCCTAGTTTTCTTCCTTTTCTTTGCACCACAAGCACCTCTTTCTGTTCCAGTATGATCTGGGGTGGGTGCAGGCTGGCAGACCAGCATTTGGGAAGCCATTCTAGTGGCTCTACCACTCAGTCTCCTCCCAGACCACAGGGCAGGATGTTGCCCAGATAGAAGGGCACCTGCCTTGTGCTCTCAAGTCTCCTAACAGAGAGATTCCAAGGATCATCCTAGATTTAAGAAACAAATGAGATAATCTACAGAAACTAAACTAATTGAACTCTTTGGGGAAGAAATTTACAAAATTAATATAGGCTATTTCAATAAAATGCTTACTTCCTTTCAGTGCTGAGCTTCTGGGAGGAACGGTTCCTTTCATGCCTCCTTCCATTTGAATCTGGCCTCTGCCCTCACATGCCACTGAAATGGCTCTCAACGTGGTTATTACCCTTCTAATGGCTAAATCCAACGAATACATTTCAGTTCTTATAGTATTAAGGTCTATGCTGAAGATTTCCTATTCCTTGAAGTTTTCTTGGCTTCCAGGGCACACTCCTTCACCTCCCTTAACGGTTTCACACTCACTGCTTAAACCAGGGATGGAAAAGAGTACTCATCTTCCTTCCTGGCACTGATCAAATGCACTGGGTTCTAAGAACACCCTGCTGAGAGATTTCTAAAGGACAGAGTGTTATGATTGATGAGCAGTGTTTCTCATGAGCATGAAAAAAGGCATGGAGCAAAATGCACGCCAAATTTTGTTTTTAATCTCATTTTAAGTATTGATATCCCTCAGAGCCTTACCCTCCATTTCTTTCTCATCTCAGAACCATGTCATTTCTGCTTATGGTTTAAATTTTTTTTAATGTTTATATTTGTTTTTGAGACAGAGAGAGACAGAACATGAGCAGGGGAGGGGCAGAGAGGGAGGGAGACACAGAGTGGGAAGCAGGCTCCAGGCTCTGAGCTGTCAGCACAGAGCCCGACACGGGGCCCGAATTCACAAACCGTGAGATCGTGACTGGAGCCAAAGTGAGACACTCAACCGACTGAGCCACCCAGGCGCCCCTCTGCCTATGGTTTAAATAACCCCACATACTGACTCCCAAACCTCTATTTCTAAATTAGAAGTCTCCCCAAGTTAAACTATCTATTGGCCTGCACAGCTAACAGACACCCCAATTTCAGCATGTCTACAACTGCCACCATCTTTCTTCAGAACATCCAGAGTTTTACATTGTGGTTAATGGCACCACAGTTCACTTCGGACGAAGCCCCCAAATTGGAAGTCATTCCGGAATCCTTCTCTCTCTCTCCTCATTCCAAATAGTCTCCAGGTCTTGTCAACATTACAGTCAAGCCCTCTTCCTCTTCCTCTCTATATTACCTTAGTTCGATTCCTCAATTTGTGGTGGGTCTCTGATTTCCAATCCACCCTTCACAAAATGTCAATGTAACTCCTGTGCTTTAAAACACTTGAGGGTCTCTCCCACATTTTAAAAACATTTTTCTTTACAACTTTACTGAGGTACATTGGACTCACAATAAACATCACATATTGGAAGTATACAATTGATGAGTGTTAACATACATCTACATGCATGAAACTATCGCCACCATCGAGATAACGAACATATTCACAACCCTCAAAATTTCCCTTGCATCTCCTTGTAATCCCTCCTACGCAACCTGTACGTGCTCTAAAATCAGACCGCCTGGGTTAACGTCCTCATTCCAAACCTTCGAAGCTGCTTTGGCAATTCACTTAAGTTCTCTATGTCTCAGCTTCTTTAAAATAAGAAGGGGATAATAATGTTGTCTATGTCACGCAAGTTTGGGGAGGATAAGATAAAGTTTCAGAAAGCCTAGAGAAGCCTCCGATGGCTTCCTGTTTCATTAGATTAAAAAACAGAGCCCTTAAAATGACCACAAGCAAGGCACTGCAGGATCTAGCCCTCCTTTCCTACTGGTTCACCTCATCACAGCTCCTCATATTTGTCAGCAATTCCCCACCGTAGGGTCTTAATGCCTGTTCTTCCCTCTGTTCAAAACATGCTTCCCCAACCCTGTCTGGCTTGTTCCCATACTAATATTCTTTGTTCAAAACGCCAGGCTTTCCCTCAGCATCCTACATGAGATTATTCCCCCTTCCCCAGCCCTGTTCTGCTCACTCTGCTTCATCTGGTTTTCAAAGTGCTTATCACTCTCCAATTTCCTATACATTTGCCTATGCATTTATTGTCAATCTTCATGAGAACAAGAACCCTATTTATTGTTTCTTCAGCACTAGGCACAGACTAGGTACTAAAAATATTTGTTGAATTAGCAGTGCCTGGCACAGGAAACAGACCTAAGAAATGTCAGACGTTATCAGTAATGTGATGGTCATCATCGTTATCCTCAGATGTGCCCCAGCACAGCCATACCAACTAAACCCCCAACTCTAAAATAAACTGTGGGCCAGTTGCTTTCCTCCCAAATTCAGGCCAACATCTGTATTCTGATGTCAATGCCATTATCTCAACTTACATTTTCTCCTCAAGTCCTTGATCTTGCCTAACCTTGATTTCTGGAACTAGTTGTTCCCATGATGTTTCCTTTCTCAGCTTCCTAAGTCTGGCCACTGAACAGACCACAGATCTTCTACGTGGAGTCTGGCCCATCTGACCCTCCAGAATCTGCTGAAATTAACCCCAGGGTTGCTGGTCCCCCAATAAAAACCCAGACCATATCTCTATTATAAACCCTGGTTGATCAGGCCTTCCCTACAACCAACTGCTCATGCTCTAGTCGGACCATGCAACTCTAAATGAACCGTGCATGTTTACCAAACAGTCTTTAATTCAATGGTAAATATTTCATGTCTTAGTAAAAGTTTCCATTTGTTGACAACAATACTTTAAAAACCTACTCACAGTTCTTAAAAACCTGTAGTTCTGCCATTTGTCATTCCATCGCATTTGGCACCTGCTAAGCTAATGCTAGTTATGTAAATACTAGTTTGTAGGCCAAAGAGTGATCTAGTCTCACAATAGTATTTATAACTGCTTTTCAATGGACACTTGTAAATGTACATTTTTATGCCTTTCATACTGTGGAGTCTTAACAGCTCTTCTACGAAGACATTTTAAATTGAGTTTGGTCATGTTGCAGTCTGTGTGGTAGAGACCAGGAACATAATCCTGACTCATTTTAAACCTTGCCTGATTTGCAACGCCTGAGTACTTTGCATACAATGAATGTATTTGTTATGGTAAAATATTTTAATTCAGAGGCTCTCACAAATATCACCTACTAGAAGAATGATCAATAGGTTATTCACTTCTATCAATGGCTTTCACTATGACAACTGCCCTACCACCTGTGGTCCTAAAGGCCCTAAACCAATGACCTCTGTCCACAGTGCAGTGGCGCTTAGACTTAAAAGAAGTTCCTGGGATCTGACAGACACCTCTGAATGATGCAGACTGTGTGACTCATCTGAAGTCACTATACTATTTGCTTCGAACCTCCCCATGTACCACATCTCTAGCTATTCGGAAAGCTTGGACATTGTACAAGAGGGTGGACGTGAGAGGTTGCTTTAGTATCCTTCCTCGCTTTCTCTGACCCACCTTTAAATTATTGTTCATTTATGATTTAGTAGATGAATCTCCAAGTGGCCTCCCAACCCTTCACTGATTCTCTCCATCACACACACACACACACACACACACACACACACACACACACACACACTCTGCCACTACTCCCCCCAGGCTGAAAACATTCTCAAATCTCACTCAACCTTTGTAAAGAAGGCTCCTGCAGCTTGTATCCCCCAGCTTCTCAATCCCTCCTCAACCCACTACAATCTAGCCTCTACTCTGAGCACCCACTGAGCCTGTTCTCATCAAGGTCCCCAGTGGTCTCAGTGTTGGTAAATCCAATAGGCATCCTTGGTGCTTATCTTATTTAAGTACATTTACAACTCTGAAATTTTTTTGTGCCAATATATACATAAAATGGACCATTTAACCGTTTTTAAGTGTATAGTTCTGTGGTATTAAGTACATTCACATTGTTTGTGAAACCATCATCACTTTCCATCTCCAGAACTTCTCATTTTCCCCAAGTGAAACTCTCTTACCCATTCAACATTAATTCCGCATTCCTCCTTAGCCTCAGCCCTGGGCGATGCTCATTCTATTTTCTGTCTCTGTGAATTTGATTACTCCAGGTACCTCAGGTAACAAGAATCACCTAATACCTGTCCTTTTTGTGAGTGGCTTATTTTCACTTAGCATAGCATCTTCAAGGTTCATCTATAACAGGTGTCAGAATTTTCTTCCTTTCTAAGACTGAATAAAATTCCATTGTATGTAGGTACTACATTTTTTTATCCATTCATCCATCAGTGGACACCTGGGTTGCTTCCACCTTTTGGCTAGGATATTGTATCTGTGGAAAACTTTATCCTTTGTTCCAGAACTATTGTTAACCATACATCAGGTACTCTACTAAGCACTAAGATATATCAGTGTACAAAAAGAACTCTGCTTTCGTGGAGCTTGCATTCTAGGTGGGGGGAAAAAGACAAAAAACAAATAATTAAGCATTAACATGACAGAAGATAATAAGTGAGGTGAGCTATTGAGAGTGAAAAAGAAGGGTTACAATTTTAACTTGACTAGTCAGGAGAGACATCATTGGAAGGGTGTCCTCTGGGCAATGATCTGAAGAAGGCACGGTGGTCACCACTTTGACAGCTTCAAATCCACCTATAACATAATTATTACCCCCCCCCCAGTCTACATGTCCAGTACTAATGTTGCTGCAAATGTCCACTTGAATAGGCAACAGTTCACTTATGAAACAGAACTCATTAGCCCCCTAAAATCTACTTTTTCAATTGTATTCCTGATTAATGCCTTACCTTGTACTCAGACAGGTGTGATAGGCAGCCCCTTAGATGGTCCCCAGGGATTCCTATCTCCTGGCATTCAGGCCTTTGTGTGATTTCCTCTGTTTATGTGTGAGCTGGACTTATGGACTTCCTTGTAAGAGAATACAGCCGCAGTGACAAGATGTCATTTCCAAGATGGGGATTATAGTTTCTGACTTGGGCACTCTTTCTCACATCTCTCAATTGCTTCCACTGTTGGGGAATCAGCTGTCACATTATGATGCAGCCCCATGGGAAGGCCCCTAAGACAAGAGACCAACCATGGTCTGCCATTAGCCACATGAGTGATATGGAAGCAGATTCTCCAGATCCAGCTAAGTTTTGAGATGACTTTAGCCCAGTCAACAGGCTGACTACAACCTCATGGGAAACACTGAGACAGAGATCCCCAGCTAAGCCATTCCTGGATCCCTAACCCACAAATAGATTTTTTTCAGCCACGAAGTTTTGGAGTAGTTTTTTTAACTTAGACCCTTTGAATATTATGTTATGAGATTTTGGTTCTTACTTGAATCCTGTGGAACATAATCAGGTTTAATGGGCAATCAACCTGATTAGATTCTTACCACAAGCTTGTGTCTTCTGTGTAATATGATTCAATGTTAGTTCAATTAGTTCAGTTCTCAAAACGTGTGCAGCACACTAGTTAGACCTGTCTCAAGTGTGTGCCACCCAATGGCTGCTCTGACATTTGAATGGTGCTCTGTCGGTGAATTCAGTTCTCAAAGACTTTGGTGTGCTGACTAGGGTCAGACACCTTCATTCATAGCTTGGGGGTGAGCCTGAGAGTTTATAGACAACTTTGTGGTGCCATTTTTTTTAAAACTTCTCCCTTTTCATTGTTTCCTTACTATTTTCTGGCTATACGGGATTTCCTTTTTCAGTGAACTGGCCAGAAAGCTGAGAGTTTAATTATTCTACTCTGCCATGCATGGAGTTACTTCTTATGAAGCAATAGATAACTCATCCATAAGGGGAGATGTTGCAACTATTCTCTAGGTTTTTAGAATTCCAGACTTCTACATCCCAAGAACTTTAAAATGCTTGGCACAAAGGAGAGTGGTCAATAAATATATGGTAATTACTCTCTCTCCTTACACATCGCAATCAATCATCAAGGCCTGTCAATTAGTCCTTCTACATAATCTGAAATCTTCTGCATCCCCATGACCACTACTTGGGTGGGCCCTTTCTCATCTATCTCTTAACTAAGTCTCTCTGCCTCTACTCTAGCTACTGCTCCTGAAACGCGTCTTTTACGCTACCATTAGAGTTATCAACATGAAAAACATATCTGTCCCACTGACAACCCTTCAGGGTGTCCAATTGCCTAAAATAAACTTCAGTCTCATTGGCATTGCATTTTAGGGCTCCATATCAGAACTTTTACCATGTGTTCAAACCTATCTGCCATCCTCTACCACGTGTTTTGTGCTTTAGTGATATTAATCTATTTTGATTTTGTTTTACAAACCATCAGTTCGTTCCTCTTTTTCTTTGTTCACACTGTGCTCTTACCTGAAAACTCTTTCCACCTTTTTCTACCTTGTTTAATCTTAATCATTCTTCAAGACCAGATCAGAAGTCATCCTTCCAGAAAGCTCTGAGTCCTCCAGATTTAGTCAGGGGGCCCTTTCTGAGCTCTCCTGGGACCCTGATATACCTGTGTTCCAGCACTTTCTGCTATACACTTATAGTATCTATGAGGTAGAGGGGTTCTTCCTTTAACTTTTTCTTTAAAAGAAATTATATTTTCTTGGTGGCACAAAGCCACCTCTTAGGTATTGAAATGTCAATTGAATAGCAAGCCATTTTCTTGGGATTAAGAAGTGCCAGTATGTAAAACTGGTCCCTAGGAAGAAAGTGGACCAAATTATGTATGAAGCCCAAAGGAATTCTGGGAAGGAAGGAAGCAAAAACCCTAACTCCCGGTCCTCCAAATGTGACATTAAAGACACTAGTCGGAACAGACACTATGGGTCCTTCCAAGCCCAACAACAGGAAGGGCAACAACTCCTGAAAAATGAAGGGATTGGGAGCCCAGGATAGTGACCCATGCTGAACACCAATGGCTGCAGAACACCACGTCAGCGATGCTGGACACTCTCCTGGCCCCTGCCTCTGGCACAGCGATCACAGCATAGAACAATGGCTAAAAACAAAGAATGACTGTGTCTGACCACACTACACAGGGCTCTGCACTCAGATCATATGTGCTGTGTGTGGGGCCAGTCAACTCTGGGGAACACGGTGTTAACTTGTTTAATCCTGCCACACACACACACACACACACACAC
>NW_024412391.1:9791121-9817305 GCF_014898765.1 Herpailurus yagouaroundi | reverse complement strand
ATCTCCTATTTCCCTGCATATTATTTGGATACCATATTTTGAAATACCTCTTAACAATAGCTGTCAATTTTTAAGAAGCTAAGAACCAGAGCTCCAGCTCCCTATAGATTACTGTCTTTATGTGAGGGCAGATCAATCTGGAGTTAAATGAAGTGTGACAGAATAGATACACCAACCGCGGAAAAGGCCCAGCCACATGGGAGCTAATTTCACACATAACATTGTTGGCAATCTGAGGCTTCACTGCACTAGAGCTATGAAGAAATGAGACCATTAATTTATTCAGCCAAATGTTTATCTATGTGCCCCACACTCTGCGAATAACAGAGGGCCTAAGACAGAAACAGTCCCTTCCAGTTCCATCAACAGTAGCAGCCGACACTTCTGTCAGGGACTTCCACATTCCGGCCATGAGGCTAACTAACGATCACAGGACGGCCTCATTTAATACACCCAGTATACAGCCCTATGAAATATGTCCTATGAGGATTACCATTTTGTAGGTGCAGAATGAAGCACAGAGAGATTAAGGGACTTAACTGGTGTCACACAGCTGCTAAGTGACAGAAGTGGCTTTGAAACCACCTCGAAGTCTAAACCCTTAGGCACTGCGCTATACTGCCTTTCCAGGCTACTGTGGGAAACACACACTAAATGCACACCTACAAATAATTGTTGACGTTATAAGAGTAACGAGTTACACAAAAGGGAACTTTGGGCTACTCAAAGGCAGTTTACAAGAAGGGTCCAGTCCCTCTAATGCGGGGCTATTTTCACCCCCAAAGAATGATTCACTACTGGGAAATGTTATCGTGACATCTGTCTCCCAATATAAAATGTCCTATTAGTAAAATGCATTTGTAATGTGGGTGGAGGGGAGGTATATTTATAAGTTTTCATCATGAACCACTGACACCAACCTGACTGTCCATTCAGATTGTGGCCCCCAGAGAAAATTCTCTGGTGTTGACAGAAGCTTGGAAAATAGTTCTTCAAACGTACCAGCCCTGTCTTGCATGAATGCTCTTTTTTAATACACTGAAAAGGTGAGGGTTTTTTCCTTTCCTTTTCACATCCAATTCACTAGATATTCATTGTGAAGTTTGCCAGACCTTCATCAAGTCTCTTTTCTTTGCTACAATTTGAAAATGTCGATCATCAGTCAAACCAGCACATTCAGGTCTGGTTTCATCCTCATTATTCGTGCCTATAACTGCAAAGAAAGAAAGATTCACCCCTTGTGTCCCGGGTCTGATTGATTTATACCAACTGAGGGCAATTAGCAGACATATGGACACCCACATCTACCTAATGGAAAGCTTACTCCCTCAGCCAATATTGTTTTCCATCCAAATCTGTTTTATTTTTTAATTATTTTTTTAAACGTTTTTTTATTTACTTTTGGGACAGAGAGAGACAGAGCATGAACGGGGGAGGGGCAGAGAGAGAGCGAGACACAGAATCGGAAACAGGCTCCAGGCTCTGAGCCATCAGCCCAGAGCCTGACGCGGGGCTCGAACTCACGGACCGCGAGATCGTGACCTGGCTGAAGTCGGACGCTTAACCGACTGCGCCACCCAGGCGCCCCCATCCAAATCTGTTTTGTTTTGTTTTGTTTTGTTTTTTTAACGTTTATTTATTTTTGAGACAGAGAGAGACAGAGCATGAACAGGGGAGGGGCAGAGAGAGAGGGAGACACAGAATCCGAAACAGGCTCCAGGCTCCGAGCTGTCAGCACAGAGCCCGACGCGGGGCTCGAACTCACGGATCGCGAGATCGTGACCTGAGCCGAAGTCGGCCGCTTAACCGACTGAGCCAACCAGGCGCCCCCATCCAAATCTGTTTTAAATGAACTAGGAAAACGATGCAGAACCACTTGAGACAGTATGTGCGGTTAGTGCATCTCAAATCAGGGATCAGGAGCTGAGATCTGTCCCATTGCTCAGCCATCTAAGCCACATGTCCTGCCCGGCTCTGTGTCCACCTGAAAGAAGGGCATCTTTTCCTTTGCACAAAGACACCTCAGCTTGCCAAGCCACGTGCCCCGAAGGGCCGTGTTCTCCCATGGTGCATTTTTGTAAATTCACACCAGGTATTTTATAGACTAGCTGGGACCTCAGCATTGTTCAACTCTGTAAAAGTCACATCTCCCTGGGTCTCATTTTCCTCATTTCTAAAATGAAAAGATGAACAAAATAAGTTCTAAGCCCCCTTCCATGTTTAAAACTCTAACTCAAAAAAGCTTAGTCTTCCCTGGATTTTTCAGAGCTGCAGTGTGATTTAAGAGAAAAAAATAATAAAACAGCAGGAATTAGAGATCACAGAGGCTTCCTGTGGGACCTCGTGCAGGACTTCTCTGGGGACCGATCTCTGGATCTCCTGCTAATTTCCCAAGGAGCTGCCTTCAGCTCTCATCCCTCTTGCCGACAGAACAGACAGAGTCAGAATGGCCAGTGAGAGGTGGCTATGAAGGTTCTGGGCACATGTAAAATGTGCGATGTTTTTACAGGAATATGTGTATTAGGTCCTCCCGGTGGCTTTCATCCTCCAGACTGTCTGGAGAAAGTTAGTTTGGGTGATATGCCTCCCAAGTCCCTTCTTTCCTGTTTTTCCTATTTGCCCATAGAATATATATGCGAGTGGGCATCTGCTTTCCAGTCTGTGTTTGCGACTTGCAGCATGGAACCGACAGTCCAGAGAAGGCAATGCTGCGGTCTCTCTCCGGTTACTGAGAACTAACTACTCTAATTTTGAATTCTTCCTCCTGGCGTGGCCCAGCAGCTCCACTCAAACACAACTTTCAAGGTTGGGCAAGGGAAAAAGAAGCATCTCACTGCACAGACAACATCCACTAAGCACTTGCTGTGGAATAAAAGTCAAAGAGCAAACCCATACGGCATTGCACAGCAAGTTAAATCTGGCGATCTCCTCTACGTAAAGCCCCATGAGACAATTTAGAAATGAAGGACTCTGAGAAATTGAAGCACAAATTCTGTTTACGCAGACCTGAGAGACACGCCGTAGAAATCTACATTCTTGAGAAACAAATTTATTTGGTTTGTTAATTCTGGATGAAAGACCAGCTTCCTCTATCTCCTGCTTCTGCTTTTATTCCCATTATTCTTGGGGGGGAAGGGAGACCGAATCAGTATTGCTTGGCATGAATGCGAGATGTCTGACGTGAGGAATCTGCACAGGGAGGATGCCTGAGGTCAGGCTGCATAAGAAACTCCCCGGGGGCATCAGCCTGGCTGCCCTGCGTCTCCACTTCAGCCCCCAGCAAAGCGGTTCAGCAGCGGCAGGTGTAGAGGGAACGTCCATCAAGTTGTCTCCTGGGATTCACCGCAAACACTCCTCCCTGCCTCAAAACTAAAGAATCAGAGAATGTCTCACCGTAAGAAATGGAAACTAGCAATTACCTTGACCGGCCCAGTCCTTCTCCACCTACACAACAATCAGCCCCAGGCGCGGTTGCTCAGTGTGTTCAGAAGTTGTGCAAATATTCAGCCCAAGGAAACATCTCTGGAAAGCTTCTGTGACTTGCTGGTATTCCCATGCTCAGCTGATGACTGTAACTTTAAATAACCATCCAACATACACTAAATCCATGTAGAATGAGGCTTCTCTCCTGCAAAAGCTGCCTGGACTACCCTGCCACACTGTTTGTCAGGCAGCTATGACACTGGAAGCAGAATGGGCTTCCGGAGTCGCCTGGAGGGCTCAGTCAGTTAAGCATCTGACTCTTGTTTTTGGCTCAGGTCACAATCTCACGCTTCACGCAATCAAGCCCCACATGGGGCTCTGCACTGACAGGACAGAGCCTGTCTCCATCTTTCTCTGCCCCTCCACAGTTTGCATGCTCTCTCTCTCTCTCTCTCTCTCTCTGTCTCTCTGTCTCTCTCTCAAATTAAATAAACATATAAAAAACATAAAGAGAATGGGCTTTAGAAGTGGCTCTGAGTCCAAATTCCAGTCTATCACATTCTGCATCATTGGGTGAATTAGTTAACCTCTCTGAGCCTCAATTTCCTCATCTATAAAAAGGGCTAACAAATCCCCACTTGCAGGGTTATTTTGAGATAGAAAAATACACATCAGCAGACCAGTGAAGAGTTGTCCCAGAGTAGCAGGACATCACCACTGCAGCCTGCTGCACACCATTCCGACAATCTTGCCTCCTCCCCGATCAGAAATGCCAAAAAGGATGGGGTGCCTGGGTGCCTCAGTCAGCTGAGGATTCGACTTCGGCTCAGGTCATGACCTCATGGTTTGTGAGTTCGAGCCCCGCATTGGGCTCTGTGCTGACAGCTCAGAGCCTGGAGCCTGCTTGGGATTCTGTGTCTCCTTCTCTCACTGCCCCTCCCCCACTCACGCTCTGTCTCTCTCTCTCTCTCTCTCTCTCTCAAAATAAATAATAAAAACAATTTAGAAAATTAAAAAACAAAACAAAAACCCAAAAGGAGAAAACCAATTCTGCACATCAGAGGTGGTGTGCACATTAAAGGTCTTGGTACGCTATCTTCTTGGTTCTAATTAGTAAAAGATAGTAAGTGTGTGAAAGTCAGCCCACCACAGGCACTCTCTCCTGCACATAAATATCAGGGGTATTATTCATGCCAACGGCTTTACAGATGCCTCTTCACACAAACCTGACATTTGCAATAGTTAGAGAAAATGCAGATGGACAAGTGAAATGCTGAAGCTTGAAAAGAGGGTATGTAAAAAACATTACCCAACTTAAAGAAGAAAGTTAATCCCACAAGATTCCTTCTGGCTTATCCCAGCTTCTGATTCTTAATATGTCACATCCCTCTGTACACGGACTCCTTGTTAGGATCGTGGTGAGGTCGTGGTTTCCGCAAAAAGGTTTCATCCGCAAGCACGATGCGGTCGATGCTCCAAGAGGCATCTGTGCCTGCCTGATAAGACCAAACAAACCACAGGTGCAGAATCTGGTAGGCACCTGCTTACCACACATGCCCACCTGTACCCAAATATCCATCTGAATCACTGAGAACGACAGGCCCTTACGGGCTCAGGGGTTGAATCCAGTTATTCTAACTCTCTTGACAAATGTGGGAGCTCATTCCAATTTCACGAATCTGAAACATTGGATGACTTGGGAAAACACAGTCAACAGTTAACGCAAATAAAACCTCTTTATTCCAGCCATGCTGAAAAACACAGGGCTGCCATCTAACAACAAAGCCCTAGGTTTGTTAGTGCTTTTACACCTACTAATGCAATACATAAGCATTATCTTGATTCTCAGGAAAAGATTCCTGTCGAGAATTTAGATTTGCCTTATGGATAGCTGGGGAAAGTTACCAAGGAACAACAGTTCTTAGTGGCCCAACTCATTATCTCACCAAGCCCGTACTAATTGAAAAAGCAGATATATGTTCTTTTTTTTTTTTTAATTTTTTTTTCAACGTTTATTTATTTTTGGGACAGAGAGAGACAGAGCATGAACGGGGGAGGGGCAGAGAGAGAGGGAGACACAGAATCGGAAACAGGCTCCAGGCTCTGAGCCATCAGCCCAGAGCCCGACGCGGGGCTCGAACTCACGGACCGCGAGATCGTGACCTGGCTGAAGTCGGACGCTTAACCGACTGCGCCACCCAGGCGCCCCAAGGTATATGTTCTTTAATAATGATCTCCCATAAACAGTTCCTGGCTTGAGTCGGATTTATAGCATAGCCCCTTCCAAGGAGGCAGAGACAAACTCTCTCATATTGTTCTTACATGCCAAAGGCAGTTCTCTGGCTCAGAGATTGTTCCCAGACTGATGACTGCCATTTCTCTTGTTACCCCCACACCCCTCACCCACCTACTGCCATTCCAATTCTGTCAGCTCTGGCAGTGGTGGGTGAGCTATCACCTCCAAAAGGGGTAAAAAGCAGAAAGAAATAGGACTTTAAAATCCTTCTTAGTTAGGGTCTCCTTGCACTAGAAGCAGCAGCAGAAAACCTGAGAGTCGCTCTGGGCAGAAACAGAGCTTCAATTAGACAAGTGCTGGCAAACCCAAGTGCTGGAACCCAGCACGGTGGCCAGATGTGCATGAGAACATCTATGGGAGCTCCGCATTGCCTCCACCCTGCCCCACAGACACACAGGACCTTCGCACACAGAGCCGGGTGCAGAGGCAGGCTGACCCACGTGACAAGACTGAGAGGCAAACCACAAACATAATGCTCATGGAATGAAGACCCCGGGATATAAATAGCTTATGTTTTACTCAATATTACCACAAGAAAGGGGATTAGGTTACTAAGAAAAAAACTGGAGTTGAGAAGAAAAAATTAAGTGTATGTGTGAGCAAAAAGGGCCCGACCCCAGAAGTAACCACTAGCAAGACTAAAATTCTATATATAACAGAGTTGACTAAATAAAGTGAGGCAGGGAAAGACAAAGAGGGAAAAATGCAAATCTGTTTTATTATAATGATAATACCTAATGTAAGGGAGTTCTGGTACAAACGAGACTAAAATTGACATGAAGCTTGTAAAAACATCCATTTTGGGGGTTCTCCCTTAGGAAGTGAAGAATGTTGTTTTGTTTTCTTTTTTTTAATCTTTTGGGCAGCATGAATCTTTGTTACAGAAAGGATTGCTTTGGTGAGCCCTTCATAGACACAGATGGAAGGCAACACGTACCTTCCCATTCTTCTTGGGAAAGCCTGAATCCAAAGAAGAAATCCAGGGTGAAAACTCACTCTAACCTATTAGGCATCTATTTAATAATGGGAAATTGGTTGCATTAACAGAACTGTGTCTGCAGACACAGAACTGGTTTTGTTTTTGTTTTTGTTTTTCCCAAGTTTGATTTAGAGCTGACCAATCCTTGAAATTCTGGTTTGTTCTTGAGACACCATGCTTGTATTGTCCAGGTATCTGCTTTCAGGAGATGAAGCAGAAGTCAGGATATCGGGACAGGAGATAAGGCCCCACCTTCCCTCGTCTGGCCCCTGGAGGAAAAGCCACGGGAAGGTAATACAGACGTAACCAAGAACAACATGGATAGGCTGTTGGATTCCAGAGTGACATGATTTGAGTGCACATAACCCAGATTTGGATTCATGCACTGTGAATTATTGCATTATATTCTCAGGGATATGGGGGCCAAGCCACACTGTGAAATCAACCCTGACGGGAAATCAGTTTCTCACTGGCAGCCATCCTGGGAAGAATACGGTTTTTTGTTATTGTTGTTAGTTTGGTTTTGTTTTAATGCCTCGAAATAGGGCAGGGAAGTCTGTTAATTTGGTCCTCTCCCCAGGCCACTAAGGGTCTGACTCTCAGGCATGAAGAGGCTTAAACTAGTGAGAAGAGATGGAGGCGAGCCCCGAATTAGCAAAACACGAGACTCTGAAGTTAGGATTAGGTCAGAATCTCCGTGAGTCCAAAAACGTCCGGTAATGAGGATGAGCTACTCTCTGGGTCTTGCCTGTTTTACCCTCAAGGCTTCACTATGGCCCTATAAACCGAGCCTCATCACATGAAAAGATGCTCAATGTCACTCCTCATCAGGGAAATACAAACCAAAACCACACTGAGATACCACCTCACGCCAGTCAGAGTGGCTAAGATGAACAAATCAGGAGTCTATAGATGCTGGAGAGGATGTGGAGAAATGGGAACCCTGTTGCACTGCCGGTGGGAATGCAAACTGGTGCAGCCGCTCTGGAAAACAGTGTGCAGGTTCCTCAAACAATTAAAAATAGACCTACCCTATGACCCATCTGTAGCACTGCTAGGAATTTCCCCAAGGGATACAGGAGTGCTGACGCATAGCGGCACTCATACCCTAATGTTTATAGCAGCACTTTCAACAATAGCCAGATTATGGAAAGAGCCTAAATGTCCATCAACTGATGAATGGATAAAGAAATTGTGGTTTATATACACGATGGAATACTACTTGGCAATGAGAAAGAATGAAATATGGCCTTTTGTAGCAACATGGATGGAATTGAAGAGTGTTATGCTAACTGAAATAAGTCCTACAGAGAAAGACAGATACCGTATGTTTTCACTGTTATGCGGATCCTGACAAACTTAACAGAAGACCATGGGGGAGGGGAAGGGGAAAAAAAAAGTTAGAGAGGGAGGGAGCCAAACCATAAGAGACTCTTTTTTTTTTTTTTTTTAATTTTTTTTTTCAACGTTTATTTATTTTTGGGACAGAGAGAGACAGAGCATGAACAGGGGAGGGGCAGAGAGAGAGGGAGACACAGAATCGGAAACAGGCTCCAGGCTCTGAGCCATCAGCCCAGAGCCCGACGCGGGGCTCGAACTCACGGACCGTGAGATCGTGACCTGGCTGAAGTCGGACGCTTAACCGACTGCGCCACCCAGGCGCCCCCATAAGAGACTCTTAAAAACTGAGAATAAACTGAGGGTTGATGGGGGTGGGAGGAAGGGGAAAGTGGGTGATGGGCATTGAGGAGGGCACCTGTTGGGATGAGCACTGAGCTTGTATGGGAACCAATTTGACAATAAATTTCATATTTAAAAAAATAAATACATAAATAAACTGAGCCTCATGGTGACTGTCCTAAAGGGAGCCAGGGAGAACATGAGAAGAAGACTTAGTGGCAGTCACCAGTGCAGGACAGACAGGCAGGCACAGTCCTCTCAATGGTAGCAGAGTTAGCCAAAGGGTAAGAGGAGGCACGAGGACAGGGAAATCTAAAAGACCTCTTAGAAAATACCCAGGAGTAGGACCCTGAGAATTCCTCAAATCACTGAAAGGTATTTTGAGGGGGTTAATTTCTAGCAATTTGGCTAGTGAGGTTCCTTGTCATAGTAATTTAAGATTAAAAACCAAAGCATTAATCTTCTTTTTTAATTTTTTTTAATGTTTTATTTATTTTTGAGACAGAGAGAGACAGAGCATTAACGGGGGAGGGGCAGAGAGAGAGGGAGACACAGAATGGAAGCAGGCTCCAGGCTCTGAGCCATCAGCCCAGAGCCCGACGCGGGGCTCAAACTCACGGACCGCGAGATCGTGACCTGAGCTCAACCGACTGAGCCACCCAGGCGCCCCTTAATCTTCTTTTTCAATCACAGGCTGGTGAAGGTTTGGATTATACCAACATTTGTTGAAGGTACAGCTATTAGGTTCTGTTGCAAAACCTACTAGCGCTCGCCCATGCCTGGGTCTCCTTTTCTTCCTCGGCATCTGAAAACTTTACTTCCGGTTCATGTACTTGAGTGCGGCTCTATGCCTAGATCTACACAATGACATGTGAGCAGAGATGATACCGAATGTGTAACTTTGATGTTGAGACAGCTCAGAGCTGGGTGCCACACCAGGCCCTCTCTCCTCCTTTGCTGCAGAGACATTAAAGGTCACATGCGGAGATGGGATGGCAGCAACACAAGAAGAAAGTAACCTGGATCCGGAGCCATTCGAAAGAGGAGAGCGTTCCACCCCAACCTCCCTCTCCTCACCACCTGCCCAGACCTGACTCAGACTTGTGTAAGCGAAAAATACTCTCATTGTCCTGAACCAATTCGATTCCAGGGGTTATTTTTTTTTAATGGCAACATACTCTAGCTAGCCTATCTAATAAATGCAAACCCATGTTACAGACAGGGAAATAAGATTTATAAAGTGCAAGACACTTGCCCAAGGTCACATAATCTCGTCCTCTGGAAGAGAAAAACTTCAGATCTAGGTTTTTCTGACTTCAGAATCTGAGCTCTTAACTTTGCCTATACATCACCAGCTCACCATCATCGTGGAACAGTAACTAGCTGCACCTAAGTAAGGATTCTACAAACACAGTTGCATAGATGGTGAAGTAAAGCCCAAAAGAAAAGCATCAACTTCAGATTTCTTAATCACCAAGAGTTGAAATATAAACAAAACATTCTTAAATCATTCCATATGTAATGCTATTTTCATTGTATTTTCTTCGGATCCCTCAAAGACCTCCTGAATATAAACACACCCATGGTTGGAATGAAAAACGGGAGATACAAAACTGAAATACAGAGTATGATTCAAAGATGTAAATGTAATCATTATTATATAATCTTCATACATATGTATATAGAAAAAAAGACTTGAAGGAAATACACAAAACAGTCATTTATTCATTCCACAAATATTTACTGCATGTCTGCTGTTTGCCAAGCACTTCTTGGCACAGAAACAGAGCATAATAAGACAGGCAATATCTCCTCCTCACGTCCTCTTACGTTCCAGTATTATTTCTTGGGAAGGGGCAAGGCATGGGAAATTTTCTTTTCCTCTGTATGTTTTTCTGTGGTTTCAATTTTCTCAAAGGAATATACTCTTTACACACTATCAGAAATTAATTTAAAACCCACCATTCTCCACCTAATCCCATCATACAAATCATGATCCCGTCCTTTAAAAACCTTTAGAAAAATAGTAGTCAGAATTGATATAAGGCATCTTAAAGACACCTGGTAAAGGAAGAAATTACGTCTGGGATTATTAGCCTTTTATGATTTACAAGTTACCAGTTTCTTCCAACAAAATTGCCAAAGAGATAATGATAAAAATTGAATTGGATGACAAGATAATTTAGTAGCATGCCTTGTAGACAATAATAGCAACCAGTCATTATACTTTCTGAACTAAATATTGACATGCAGGTTATGACGACAGGATTATTTATGGAGACAACAGAATACGCTATTTGAAATTGGCATGCATGGTTGCTAATCCAGAATGATCATCGAGTATTTATGAATTTAATCATCTTTTCCAGCTCTAGCCATTCTATTACCAACAAACTAGTAAAACAAGATTCTTAACTTCACCTAAGATAAACTCAAACAGCTCCTCTGTCTTCTCTTTCCTCTTCTCAAACCATAAAACGTGCACTGCTTGGGTTTCCTCCATTTGCAAAATGTGCGAGAGCAGAACACTAAAATAAGGTGAGGACCACGGAGCTCCCTGCCCTACTACACGCTTGCCCTCAGCTGTTACACCCTCCACTGTTTCCATAGACGCTGTTAATTTTTCCCAGGCAGAGTCCCCACTCAAATCACTGGTGAACCCCAACTCCCAGGTGTCGGAGAGCAATCACTTCCCACTTTGCTATCCACGTGGTGCCCGTCTTACCCAGGAAGTAAAGAATTCTCATTCTTCTCTCTTTCACTTCATTTAGGTCACCTTTAAAAACCCCAGTCATTTTTATAGGATTAACTGAATATAATAATCAATCAGCGGTAGGCAGGCAAAGGAAGTAAGAGAGCGGGAAGTAAGAGAGTGAGTGACTGAAAAGGAGAAATTGTTGAGCTGAAAAGGATGGATGTTTGAGCTAAAAAGGATGTTTATAAACTCCAAACTCATCATTTTGCATGTGAGGAATGAGTCCCTGAACTTAACCAAAATTCAACCCTGATGTGTCATCCATAAATATGAGATCTATGAGAACAGGGATTTGACCTTCTTTGCCATTATGTCCCTGCCTAGAATTGTGTCCGATAAACATTGTTTTGTTTCTAATTTTTAAAATTTTTTTTTTTTTTTTTGAGAGAGAGAGAGAGACAGAGCACGAGTGAGGAAGGGGCAGATAGAGAGGGAGACACAGAATCTGACCGTCAGCACAGAGGCCGACATGGGGCTTGAACTCACAAACCACGAAGTCATGACCTGAGCCGAAGTCAGCCGCTCAACCGACTGAGCCACCAAGGAGGCCCCGATAAACATTGTTCAATGAGTGAATTAGTACACAGTGAATAAATACCGTCACAGAAGTGGAAACAGCTTGATAAAAGTCCTGGTCACAGACAGCCAGGGATGGAGCTGTTCCCCGAGGTGAGCTGACCCTTGGGTGGGACCCTGGATCCAGAGCCAAACACGTTTAGCAGGGTTGGGTTGGTGCTGGAAAACTCGAGACAGCACAGCATCACAGAAGCCAGCACAAGGACACACAACTGACATCAGGGCCTCTAGCAAGAGATGAAAGGAGAACCTAACAGGAGAACCCAAGGTCAAGCAGAATGAGTAGAACCAGGAAAGAAGGCAGGGAGGAAACATTCCTAGAGGAACAGGGTGAAGATATTATAGAGACAGACACTCAGCAACAGGGAAAGGACATGAGGAGTAAAGAGATGCACAGACTTATGGAGATGGCAAAAAGATGATGCTGTGCTCAGACCCAGGCCTTCCTACCTCAGGTTCAGCACATCAACTTGTCCACATTCCAAGTTGTATCCCCATGAAAAACGTTCTCCCATCGTGAAGCACCCTTGACTGTGAGACCCATAAAGGGAATATCTTTGTCTGTTTAGACCACTGTTGTATCCCAAATGCCTAAAACAGAGCCTGGAATCAAGTAGGTGCTTAATAAATACTTGTCAAATAAACACACAATGAACACTAGTTGGCAGTTAATAGAAGATCAAGCCCTCCCCTGTTACTACCTGTGGGTCATTTTCTCACCTACCCACTCCTATCCTCCTCCTCCATAATAAACCCTGATGTGGGTGTCCAATCAGCAGCAGTATAAAACAGATGGTGCCCCAGTAGAGCAGAACACCCAACCCAGCCTGGAAAGGTCTGCCCTGCAAGCAGTCCCACAGGGCAGCTGGGAGCAGGTAGAGTCCTAGGGGCTTTGTCAAGACTTTACTCCCCCCATCTGTGGTTTGGGGATTCAGGAGGATCAAGGAAAGAACAAGCATGTTAAAGAAGGTGTTTAAGGCCATAAAGACTTCATGCAGATACTTCTGAGATGTTCTCCACATCCACAGAGAATCTGGCTTAAAAACTGGAAAGAAAACTACAGTGACATTTAATAAATGTCATTTAATAAATTAATGACATTAATGACATTTAATAAATAAACCTAGACATCAGAAATCCTAGGCTCCGGAGACAATTTTGTACAACTAACTACATCTCTTAGCCTCAGTTTCTTTAGCTGTAAAAGGAGTGGTGTATCAGTAGATGATCTCTACATATCACTTCTAGGTCCAGGCAAACTTTGGTTTTAATCATATTTTTGTTTCTATCTACTCCCTAAAATGAGGCATCTCTGAGTCTATTATAACTGTGAATCTCATATCAAATAACCAAGATTCTTCCTATCCTTTCTTTGGAAAACCAAGGCTCCCTGTACTAGAGAAGCAAAGGTCTACTTCAGCAAACAGCTGGAGGCTACAGATGAAGATCTCCTTTGTTGTTAGAAGAAGCAATCATCACTATCATTTCCAAACTTCCCTTCCCAAGTTTCTACCTACTTACTAGACTGGGTTATAAAAGCCATTTACCTCCTATGAATCCCATTATGATGTGTCTTTTTCTATACCCACTAGTAAAGCCTGTCAGACACTCTAGTTATGTTAGCAGATCTCTCCTACTGAACAGTTAACTCTGAGAATAGGACTGTATTCTGTTCACTTGAGTATCTCTCCTAGCCCCTGACAGGCTACTTGCACTTGGTCAGTCCTATAAATATCTGTTGAGTAGTTTTTCATACATTTTTATCATATGTGTTCCTATACATGTTTCAGGCATATCTTTCCTCCTATTTTGATTGGTTTAAAATCTCCTTGAGTACAGCTAGTATTCATTCTTCCATTAAAGACACCCCATTTAATATCACTGTAGATCTCCTGAAAGTATGTAAAAGAGGAAATCAAACTACATCATGGGTCAAATATGAAATATTTTAGGCTTTGGGGCCATAGAGTCTCTGTCACAACTACTTAACTCTGCAGTTGTAACACAAAAACAACCACAGATAGTATATTTACATATATATGAGTCTGCCCATGTTTCAATAAAACTTTATTTATAAAAACAGGCAATGGGCCAGAATGACTGTGGGCCACAGTTTTCCAACTCCTAAGTTAAATCTTGGAACAGAAAAGCAAGTGTAAGAACAACTTATTACCATTTTGCCAATCCCAACAAGAAAGATTCGATCTGATATGGACTCTTAATGAGCAGGTTAAGAAAAGAGACAATAACAAAACAACAACAAAAAAAACCAAAGAGCAACATCTCTCAGTTTATTGGTTATATCTAGGCACTAGCCAATCATTCGGCTGTATTTTACTACAAGTATCTATGATTGACCATGGATTTAAATACATCGCTCTACACAATTTATCAACATGTGGCAAAATCATAAGGCCTGCCACAATAACCTTCACACTAAAAATCTGGCTATTTCCAAAACCTATCCCCAGAAGAAACCTCCCCTAGCCAGAAATCTTCAAATAGATTTCCCCCTGGATAGTAAAAGCTGGAGGAAACAATGAAGAAAAGTTGGGTGAATAATAACAATGCAAAACTGTGGGTGGTGAACTCCCACCACTCGAGAATAACTTGATCAACAATTTAAAAAAAAAAGAAAGAAAGAAAAACTCAGATCACACAATCGCACACAAGTATAAATAGGGGGTTCTGGTTCACAAACTTCCATCTGTGAAGAGGAAACAGGAAGATCTAACATTTGTCATCTAAATTTTTTGCTATTACCTGCAACAAAGAACGAAAAGGAAGAAGTTCCTCTTCACTTACCGGCCATCCGAGGCCTGTGACACTGGTGTTGTGCACCTGTCTTGGTTCCGGCAGCTTCTACAAAAAACATCCATCCATCCTGGACTCATCCTTCCAAGACAGTCAAGAGCACCCCCGGGTCTCCTGGGTGCGTTGCTTGTGCACACGTGTGCACAGGCACACACACACACACACACACACACACACACACACACACACAGAATATCTGCCTGGAAGCTTAGTGCTCTGTGCTCAGAGTGATTGTCTCAACTCCTCCCCATCAGGCCCCTAAATAATAAACCAAGTTCAATTTGAGTGGTCTAACTCCCAAGAGGAGGAGAAAGAAAAAGATGGGGCAGCTCTGCCAGAAGATAACAAAGGCTGCAAACTGATCCCCGGGAAGCTGGAGTCGGTTTAAATGGCACCAGGACTCTCGCAGCCCCAGACACTCTCTGGCGCTGGACACCAGCCTGGAAAGTGGATTCGCTGGACAGATGGTAACAGAGCCGGAGCCGGGATCCCTGGGAGAGGCTGCCAGTGACCGTCACAGTGCCCACCACATAGAGCTAGGAACTGCGCAAGGATTCCAGGGCCCTTCAGGACCCAGCCGCTGTGTCCCCCAGAAGTCCGCGAGCACACGCAAAGGGGACAGTTTAATCCCTCAAGGTCAAAGGAAATGGTAGGGAGGCGGGAAGAAGAAAATCACGAAACTTTAGAGAAGGATGGGCTGTAAAACCAGAGCCACTTTATACCTGAAGTCGAGGCTGACTTCATTCTCTTGTCCCATTCTCTTGGACTCCAACTCAGTCTTTCTCTCATTCGGATTCAAAGTCCAAGGTGGGCAGAGGGCAGGGACTAAAAGTCTGATAGTGAGGGGTTAGAGAAAAGAAGCCCCCCTCCCTGCATGTCGGGGAGCAACTCAATTCCCAGAGCTAAAGCAATGACGTCAGCATCATCAGAACAGCTCTGGTGGCATATTACACGTGCTCCTACAGCACAGCAGCCCAAATGAACGGCAGGTGGGTCAGTAGACGAAACCAGGGCAGCCAGTCCCACTGAAATGGGGCAATCAATGTTTCTGTTGCAATATTTTTTTAATTTTTTTTAACGTTTATTTATTTTTGAGACAGAGAGAGACAGAGCATGAATGGGGGAGGGTGAGAGAGAGAGGGAGACACAGAATCCGAAGCAGGCTCCAGGCTCTGAGCCATGAGCCCAGAGCCCGACGCGGGGCTCGAACTCACGGACCGTGAGATCGCGACCTGAGTTGAAGTCGGATGCTTAACCGACTGAGCCACCCAGGCGCCCCTGTTGCAATATTTTTTTAAATGTTTATTTATATTTGAGAGACAGAGACAGAGCACGAGCAGGGGAGGAGCAGAGAGAGACAGAGACACAATCCGAAGCAGGCTCCAAGCTCCAAGCCGGCAGCACAGAGCCCCACACAGGGCTCGAACTCACAAACAGAACCGTGAGATCATGACCTGAGCCGAAGTCGGACGCTTAACCGACTGAGCCACCCAGGGGCCCCTCTGTTAACAATATTTTTTTTTTTTTAAAGGAGGAAGAAGAGGAAGAGAAATTGTTTCCAAAAACGTAATCTAAATTGTCAGCGAGGAGAAACAAAACAAGAGCAGCAAGAACAAAAACAAACAAAAAGACAAAACCGAGTCTAGAATCCGAGAGGTCAAAGGGAGGGTGTAGGAGGGAGGTAGGGAGCCACCGTGGGCCAGTCTTGGCAGCTCAGAGAGCAGCCTCTGGGCAACTCCTGCCTCGGTTCCCGGTTCCCGGCTGCTGCCTCTCACCAGAAATGCTCCAGGGGAAGGGAGGCTGTCCAGCCCCTGCCTGACCCACTCCAACCCCCACCGCCCAGCTTCCTAGCTGGGGCCTCTCCACCCATCTGGGGACTGGAGTGTAACAAAACGACCTCTGGAAGGAGATCACCATGTCTTCGCCTCCCGCTCCTTGTAGTTTTCAAATGGGCTTTTCAAATGTAAGCAGACCCAGGTAAGAAGGGCAGAGTAAGAGTCAGCTGGGCTATCAGCTCAGGATTTCCGTCCTCCACCCCAGCTGTCTGGAACCATTCACTGGCTTAGATACGGCAAGGAATATCCATTTTGCCCTTTTCATCTGGAGCTGTCCCTGTGTGACCCCCGCCCCCTCTATCTCTCACCTCAGGGCACCTGCCTCAAATAACTTCCCTGGCGTTGTCATCCACCTCATGGATAATTGATGGCATGTCAAGCTGATGCTAAGAAAAGAACAAGGTGGTTAGATGTGTGCCTACTATAAATAGACCCACGACATGACCAGCATTTGCCAACTTTTGAGCAAAGAATGGCAGAAGCAGAACCAGAAGCTCCCCCTGGGTCCTTGGGAGAGCCGGCTTCACTCTGGCAACCGCAGCCCTGCCAAGTTGCTTTGGTTAGCAGCAGAGGGCTGGGAAGACGATGCTTCTCCCCATTTGGGAGCAAAATTAAAAATACCACACGTGCGGGAACTTGTAGGCTTGTTTGACAGATGCGGCAGAGAAGCTCAAACAACACGTTTTAAAATGTTTGCCTTCTTCCTCCCATATTCTCTTTTTTCTCTTTTGTGTGTGTGTGTTTAGGAACTTTATTTCTATACTTTGCTCTCAAGGGCATATATACGTTCATACAAGTAAACAAATACATAATCGGGGGGCTCCTGGGTGGCTCATCGGTTAAGCGTCCGACTTCAGCTCAGGTCCTGATCTCACGGTTTGTGAGTTCAAGCCCCGCGTCGAGCTCTGTGCTGACGGCTCAGAGCCTGGAGCCTGCTTTGGATTCTGTGTCTCCCCCTCTCTCTGCCCCTCCCCCACTCGTGCTCTCTTTCTCTCTCTCAAAAATAAGTAAAACATTTTAAAAATTTAAAAAAAAAAATACATAATCGGTACCCGGGGAGACTATGAATGAGGTACACATTAGATGCTGCAGATAAAAGAGGAAAAATAAAGCCTCCAGCCTCATGAAGCATTCATCGAGAATCTCTGTGTTGCAAGTAGCAAAAACCCATTCAAAATTGAAATATAAATGGAACAAATTATAAGGATACAAGGCCTTTCTCAACACCTCCTACGACAAGCTCATCACCAAACAGGGAGCCAGTCCAGGGCTCTGAAGGTGTCACCTTCCCAACCAAGCCTTTTTTTTTTTTTTTTTTTTTTCTCAGATGGCCTCAAGATGGCCTTTAATTTGAGAGAGAAACAAAGGGAAAGCAACAGAGAACAGAGGCAGATGAACAAAACTTTCAGGCTTAAAAATTACTTCTATGTCAACACTGAGATCTTCAGCTTGGCTACTCCCATATGGAACAAACTGGAAACAAATTGATCTGAAGCCTTTTAATTCTCTGAGGGCACTGAGTTGCCAAATAAACAAGTCTAGTCTGGAAAATCCCACCCCCTAAAGTAAACCCAGCTTCCCCAAAGCTCCACCCACAAGGAGGAGGCAGTGAAAGTTGTGCATGCCTTGAGAAGGTGACCCTCCTGTGCTCACTTCAGGTCTGTCTGGGAGAATAGTGGGCAAGGAACAAAGTGGACAGAAATTGTAGAAAGTCGACCAATTCCAGTCTCTGTAAGGATCACCACATGTCAGGATCACTGATACTGACTACATAAACTCTAAGTGTTGGGGTCTACAAACAAAGCAGCCAGGTGGAATACGCTGAAATTTGAAGGAAAAGGCTCGGGTCCACATGGCTCCCTTCCTGAAGGGTGACTGAGAACGCCCCTGAACTCCTCCTAGCAAAAGAGATCAGTCATGCAAGGGTCTTAGGAAAGGTATACTTCAAGCCAGACATTTAACAAACACATCAGTTAAACCAAATAAAAAGTTCTTCCTTAAACCAGCCATCAACCATAAGTGAGAGGGAGGAATCAGAGCTGAAAACACAACAGAACCATTAGTGTACCTATATCACCAATACACCTGTTTCCTGCAGAGGCCTTAATAACCAAGCAGATAGGCGATCTCTGCTCTGTTTCCAAGCAGAGCATCTCATCAATAATCCAGACAGGAGATAATATGCCAAGACCTGCTGTGTCCTCCCAGCCAAGCATGACCTCAGGGGCTCCTGGTTATCATGGCCCCAGTTCACACCTAGGAAATGATGGAAATATACCCTTGGCTGCACAGCCCTTTCTGATTCATTTGTAAGCTACACTAATAATCCCATGATGCAAACACAGGGGGAAAAAAAATCATTCGGGAACCGTCAGAAAGGTTATTTTTGCAAGACATAAGGGAATGATTATAATGATTTATTAAAATCTTACAATGTGAGAAAGTAAGATCGGCAAACAAAATCCAATTAAGGAATTCACCAAATAAAAAGGAATTGAACTCCTCCAGCCTGAGGTTGACAAAGAAGCCATTCAGTAAAGAGCTTTATATGCTAAACTTAGCTGGGTAAACCTAGTTATTTTCCATGCAGTGCTGTTCTTAAAAGAGCTATTTAACTTCATCCATCTCTAGGATCTAAAAGACTAAGTATTTAGACTTGTGGAGTTTTGTTTTTTTTTTTTTTATTTAAATTCCAATTTTAAAATGAACTTGCCTCAGAGACTATATTGGGTAGATTTAAGAGTTGACTTGTACAGTGTTCATAACTCTCAACATCTTCCCTTCCCCCCTTCCCCTCTCTTCCCTTCCCTAAGACCTGCGACCCCCTTCAGTTCTCAGCTTCTTTCTCCCCAGTAGATCTACTTACCTTCCATCTTTCTCAAGCATGTGGGTGCCATATACTTTGAATATATTTCTGCATATATAATGTTTTTTTTTAATATTTCCCTTTTGTATTTGTCTTCTCCTCTAAATCGTATCAATAAACATTCTCTAGGAGCCCCTTTTAACACAAAGTAAAGCTGTCCTTTCACACTTCACACTCCGCTTTCCTGGGTACCTACACTCTATTCCGCTGCCTTTAGAACTGGATTCACTCCTTCATCGGAGGTCCTCTGCCTCCCCTTCCCCTCCGTCCTCCTCCGCTTGAGGGAAACTTCTCACCAAAGCCACCAGTTCGGCCTCAAGGGCCACATTCTATTGACTTCTCTCTCAGTCCCATCTGCAGCTACCAACACTGGGAACCAAATCCTCCCCCTGACCACAATATCCTCCTCTGACTTACAGGCATGATGCATTCCTGATTTTCCTAACCCTTCGCCTTCCCAGGCTTCTCTTTTTCCTTCCTCAGCTGGGGTGCCCAGCCCTCCTGTCTCCTCTGCACCATTTCCTATCCTCATGCTCTGGCTACTCCCCTATGCCAAGGAGGCCCCCCATTTCATTGCTGAGACCTCCCTCCTGGCCAGCTACCTGTGACCAGCTCATATTCAAGCTGTCTAAAACTACACCCATCTTCTGTCTCTCCACACCTATGCCTCCCCCCCCCCCACCCCGCACCCCAGCCACGTACTCCCTATGAGAACAAATAGTTCAAGCCAGGACATCAGCTTAATAGGTGTAACCCTCCACTCTTCTTCATTTCTTACATCCAGGCACCAAACCCAGCCAGTCCTCCCTCCCCTCTGCTGCTGCCACACTAACGGGATGCTGTCTCTTCCCATCCCACCTGTCTCTCTGCTTCCAGTGAGGCTACACATGCTGCTCCCACCTTAACATGAATTAGTGGCTCCATATCAATTACAAGGTAAATGGGAGCCCTTTGATATGCCCTTACCCTTTCCCTTTCTACCTTCCATATATCTTAAAATTATTTATAGTCCCCCCAAAATGCATAAAGTCATTCCATCCCTTCCTGTCTGTTCCTTTTCAGGGGGAGGAATGCATCCCCATTCTCCTTCATACGGGTAACTTTTTAAAATGTTATTTCAATTGTCACCCGCTCCATGAAGCCTTCTTTTACGGAATGAACGTTTGTGTTCCCTCCTCCCATTTCATATGTTGGAATCCTAACCCCCAGTGTGTCTGTATTTGAAGGTGGGGCCCTTAAGGAAGTAATTATGGTTAAATGAGGTCGTAAGGGTAGGGCCACAATCCCAAAGGATTAGTGTCCTTATAAGAAGAGACACTAGGGAGTCCCCTCTCCCTCTCTCCCTCCCTCCAACACACATGCTTTGAGAAAGGGCCATGTGAGGACATAGCAGGAAGGTGGCTGTCTGCAAGCCAGGAAGAGAGCTCTTATCAGAAACCAAACACGGCTGGAATCTTAATCTTGGGTTTTCCAACCTCCAGAACTGTGAGAAAACAAGTGTCTGCTGTTTAATCCACCCAGTGTGTAGTATTTTGTTACGGTATCCAGAGCGGTCTAATATGCCTCCCTTAATCCCTCTCTTGCTCACCCCACAGAGCTGATCATGCTTTTTCATAGCTTGTACAACTACCCATCTATTATAGCATCCACCATCCTGTGATAAAACTACATGCTTGTGGCTCCTTCTCACCTACTAACCATAAACTCCTGGGAGCGGAAACAGTGTCACCCGCATCGTCATGCTTTCTCTTGGTCTAGCTCAGGATCCACCCTTAGAAAATGTCCAACAAATGCTTGTGGGGTGAATTAATGACCTAGTAAATGAAATGAGCAAAACTGAATTTCTTGTTGGCCTCTGGATTTACACGCAGGTGTTCATGAGCACAGATATGTGTGTTGGTTTGTGCGTGCATGAGTGTCTATACAATGAGATTTATTTGCAAGTGGGGACAGTGGAGTAAATCAATGCACTTTAGACTCTATTATAGAACCATTTCTCCATTCCCTCCCAAAATCCTCCTGAATTTTTCTAATGTAGTTCCCACCCAAACGGGATCACCTTGTATCATTTCCTAACAGTGTCATCCTTTATCCTCCCTCAACTGGGAGCACATAGCCAGTTACCTCCCACTGCATATGGCCCTGCTTCCCTTTACCGGTACTGACAACATGAGGCCAGACTGAAGTCACTTGTTCTGGAAGTCCCTCAGAAGCACTGAAATCTCAATGTGGAGCCTGTTCCCCAGGGGGCTGGGAACTCTTTGAATCACCTCCGAACAGATCTACACACGTTTACAAGTTACAATGGAGCCAAGAAGAACAAGATGGCTCTATCTACCTGACAGAAGTTGGTTTCTCAAAAAAAAAAAATTTTTTTTTTAAAATGGGGAGGGCCAGGGGAAGCTTTAGGCTTATAGCAAAACTGGAGAATTGTGCACACTCTTTTCAGCTCTGAGAAAGATCTTTGCACCCTGGGGAAATCAGTCCTCTGTTTTCTCTTCTCACAGCTATTTATGACAGCTTGGAACAAAGAGCTCAAGTCCTGTGTCTCTTGTTTTAATTTCCCTTTGGGCAAAAGAACCTTCTTTTTCCAATGGCTTGGGCTATACATGCTTATTTGGAGGGAAAGAGATTGGGAACTGGATACGAATCCACTTTATCACCTCCTTCCCTGTCAAAATTGCAAAATGTCAGAAATGACATCGGTGACACCTACATCCACGTCCCTAACATGGTTCTAAGAGCCCCTGGGTGAGGCATGGGCTCCAATCCCCCGGAGGTCACTCTGTACCTCAGAACATGGCCCATTCCATGGTGGGTCCAGCTTTCATCTCTGTAGGGGAAGACCTGGTTGGAAAGGAAGGAAGGGAGTGGACTCTCAAGGCCATGTTTGCAAACTGCTTTAAAGGTGCCTAAGAGAAACTCTGCCATGTATATCCTCAACAGTGCTACTGGTACTACTTGGGGGTGAGATCTCACTGAGGTGCGATGAGGAGATACTTAGGCTAAAAGCATCATTTTGGGGGGATCATGGCCATTTCATACATTTCCCATTCAAGCGCTTTGAGCTTACTCAGAAAGGAACTGCATTCACGTATTTTAAAGCATCTACACTCTATATTGATAGAGATTCTCCAGCAGCTTTAGAAGTGGTTGGCAACAAAGCAGGGATAAAAGACTTCCGAGAAGTTCTTAGATAATTACAGGCCTGGGCTGTGTGAAGAGCTGCGTTAACAAGAACTCACAGGACTGAATGAGGCACAGACTAGATGGCACAGCATAGGGAATGGTCAACGGTATGGTAATGGTGCTGTATGGGACTGATGCTAGCTACCCCTGTGAGCACAGTATAATGTATAACCTGGTCAAATCACGAAGTTGCGCCCCTGAAACGAAGGAAGCATTCTACGTAAAAAATATGAACTCACAAACATCCACACATGTGGATGTGTGTGCACACACACTCACACACACATAGACTTTGAGTGGCCTCAGCAAAGAGTCTTGAGAGGCTTATACCTCACTTGTTTAGAAGTGGAAAATGTGATATCCTGAGAAGCTAAAAACAAAAGGCATTTTGGTCTGTGCCACCTTTGCTACCACAGCTAAGAGATGAAACAGGACTGGATAGTGCACCTGTGCCTGGAAGACACAGGGGTAGACTGAGGCACCAAATAGTGACCACCCCAAATCCTCTTCTGTACCTTCCATCAGGAACCGTGCTTAGTCCATATGGGTTACAGTCCTCTTTCTTTGAATCATCTGGACCCATCGCACCTGCTGATCTTTCCCGATGGACTTCCTTTCCTCCCTACCAACCACTGTTGGTGACTACGGTGATTTCTGTAACTGCCAAGGGCCCTGAGGGAAGAAATGGCATTTTCCAAAACTCTAGGTTTATACCCAGCCAACAACTTCCACCTCCCCTCCACCTCCTTCCTTCCCCAATTCCTGAGTGCCTTAGCCAGAAGGCTGTTGTCATGGTTACTCTAATCTTTATCTGCTTTGCTTGTTAAACAAGCTGCATTCACTCCAACCCACCTCCGGGTTACCCCCACCTCCTTGTCCTTCATTGCTTCCCTCCTTCCCTGTCCTCATGTCCTTCCTTTCCTGGGGGATAAAAAGAAAATGCAGTCATCAACTACTCCCTTGCCACCCCCCCCCCCCCAGTCTGCCAGATCTTATCAGGAGAGTTTTCTATTACCTTCCTAAGTGGAAAAGTGCCACTCCTGTCAGAAACAACCAGTGATTGGAAAGGAAGGTTCTACACAAGTTCTAGAAAGAGAGGGGAAAAAAGGAGAAAAAGGAGCAAGAAGGGGTCAGTCCAGTGAGAGCTATTTCAGTTGGCAAAAAGAGGCTGACATCTAGAAGTTACATGCTTCGCCTACTGAGGTCCGATCATGCCGCTCTACCCAGTGGGCTCCCCTCGGAGCAAGACCTTGTATCCTATTCTACAGAAACCATCTCTTCACATTGTCCCATTACATCCCTCCTTCCTCCAGCCTACAGGGCTGACATTCCCTCCTGTGGTCCAGGGCAATGCCCTTTCTGGATGCTCTGGATTCTGTTACCTCCTGCTTCCCTCGGGACTTCTTTTTCCATTCCAGGTTTACTGAGAAACATTAAAAACTGTACATATTTAAGATGTGCAACTCAATGTATAGACATGTGCATACATTGTGAAATAATCACCACAATCAAGCTAATTAACATAGTGATTCCACATAGTTTTACTCTTGTCTTTCCTTCTTCCTTCCTTCTTTTTTTTCCTTTTTCTTTCCTTTTGTTTTTTGTTTGTTCATTTGTGTGGTAAGGACACTTAGGGATCTAATCCAACCAAAATGTCTCAGCCTCCTGAATCATAAACCAATTTCCTTCTACTTATTCCTCCCCTGCAGCATGTAAACACCATTTCCCATCTTAAAACAAAATCCGCTTTGACCCCATTACCCTCTCAGTAAAGCCCGCTCATCTTCCTTTCCCCGTCTTTACTCCCTTGTTTTGCATCAACTCACGCCAGCGCCATGGCAGAGCCCAGGTTATGAGGAACTTTGCTGTCATTAAATTCAGTGGACACTTTTTAGCCTCCTAGCTGCTGTACTCCCCAATAAGTGGTTGTGGTGGTTAACAGATAGGCCCCTGGAGCCCTTTTACTTATGTTCAAATCTTGGCCCTAGTGTTTATCAGCTGGGTGATTTTAGCCAAGGTATGTAACCATTCTATTGCTTCAGTTTCTTCCTGTATCACTGAGGTAATAACAGTACCTACCTCAGTGGGTTATTGTGATGATTATGTGAGGCAACACGTGTAAAACGATCAGGAAAGTGTGCACTCGCAAGAAGCACTAAAAAAACCATCAGTGGCATTCTATAATCCAACAGCAAAAAAGTGATGAAACTGTAACACATCTTTCTGTTCTGGATCCCTGCCAGTGACAACCTTTGTTTTTCTTTTTTTTTTTTTTTTTTTTTTTGATTTTTTTATTTCTTTTAACGTTTATTTTTGAGAGAGAGAGACAGAGCATGAGCCAGGGAAGTGCAGAGATAGAGAGGGAGACACAGAATCCAACGCAGGCTGCAGGCCCTGAGCACAGAGCCCAACGTGGGGCTCGAACCCACAACCGTGAGATCAGGACCCGAGCCTAAGTCGGGCACTCAACAGACTGGGCCCCCCAGGTGCCCCTACCATTGATGACCTTTGTAAACTGGTTTTGCATGGTGTCTCATACCCAGTCCCTACTGCTCCTGGTCACTACACCATCATTCATGCTGTTCCCTGAATGTGGAACACACTCATACCCACATTGATTCCACAGCCAACAACTCCTCATTCTTCAAAATTGCTGTGATAACCACCTTCTTTAGGACTGGCTTGGTTGAGGAGCTCCCCCAGGCTTCGTGGGGTTCATTGAATCTCTGGTCCTCCAGCATCCTGGGTCTACCTCCACCAAAGCACCTTTATAGGATACTGTCTGTGTCTGGTTCTCCCTTCTGTAACTGTGTATTTCTTTCTTTTCTTTGAGAGAGAGAAAGGGAGGGAGAGAGAGACTCTTAAGCAGGCTTCATGCTCAGGGTGGAGCCCAGTGCAGGACTTGATCCCACGACCCTGAGATCATGACTTGAGCCAAAAATCAAGAATCAGTTGCTCAACTGACTTAGCCATCCAGGCTCAGCCAGCCACAGCCCCTAGGGCTGCATATTTCCTAACCCTAGATTCTGGTCCAATTCATAGCAACCAGCGAACTTAATATTGGTGAGTAAATGACAAATGATCTCATAGGATTTAGCTCCATCGTCACAATTGTTCCCATCTGTTTGAAACCTAATCAGCTCATCAAAAGTATTCACTGCAAATTCAGATCACCTAAAACTTTGGTATCATGTTCTCTTTATCCTCATTTAAGTTATGATTATAAAGTTTCAAATGGGGGACCCAACACACAGAATCTACCTGAGAAAACTCTGTCCATCAGTGAGGCACTGAATGTAAGGACCCTGGAGAAGTCATTCAAATGGGGATGATGTATCTGACTGTCCTTTTATACAGTTCATACTTACCGATCTTGTCCAGGAAGTTTTGGGTGTGAAATGACCTGACACAGCCAGTGTCAAATGCCTTGCTGAACCCCACCTATAGCATATCTATTGTATTTAACTCTATTTAGGCTTTGCAACTTTAAATTTCTTAAAAAGGAGTCATGCAACCTGGATAAGAAGTATTCTGTGAGCCAGTATTTGCATTTGGGTTTACTTCTTTCCCATCCAAGGACTTACAAATTGTTTCATACCCTGTTCAAGAATGCTTTGTGGAAATGATGCCAGACTCTCTCATCTGAGTCCTCCCGTTTTTGAAAACTAAGAAACATCTATCTCAGTTTTCCAGTTCCTGTTCCACTTATTATCCACGGTTCTCCAAAGATTCTAAATAGTAATTCAATAGGTTCCCTACATTATCTAGAAT
>NW_024412391.1:9715454-9791111 GCF_014898765.1 Herpailurus yagouaroundi | reverse complement strand
AAAGATTCTAAATAGTAATTCAATAGGTTCCCTACATTATCTAGAATGTAATTCATCCAGGCCAACAGGCTTGAATCATGTAGCTCATCCGGGGAGAATCTGAGAAAAAGGACTAGGACTAGTTTTCTTCTATGGTTACTTCATAGAGTTGGGCAAATCAATCATCCATTGATTTTCCCAAGCAGAGTGGTATAACCACATACACACACACACACACACACACACACACACACACACACAGAAAGGAATGGAGTCAGAAAGACCAAAAATAAGAATCAAAGCTTCATTACCTTGTGGCCTTACATCTTACACCATGGGCAAGACAATTAACCCACGTGAGTCTCAATCTCTTCATTTTCAAAATAAGGAGAACAGTAACGCTATCTTTGGGGATAGCTTTAAGACATCAGTACAAAGGCTCCTAGAAACGGCGCCTGCTACCGAAATTGCCACCAGGCCTTCCTTCAAGCCATAGGAGTAATTTGGGGCACATAATTCCTGATGCGAAAGGGTCTAGAATAATGTCAGGAGTCAAATGACAGGAAGAATTAAACGCATCAAGCACAGCGTGGCAGACTTCCCCGAAAGAACTGCTGGGAACGACCTACCCGTAGATCTTAACTTTCTTAACACGTTTGATGTGAGGTTCACAATGAACGCCTGAGTAAGGTAAACCCCCTTGCATACTGGAAGGCTCTGTAGAAAATAAAGAAAAAAAAAAAAGACCAACACAGACTACCTAGAATGGAGCTAACCAATGGCAGAAGGAGACCGTGAGGCTCAGACCCCACTAAGAACTCTCGGATACAGCCACAAGCCAAGAGTTTAAAGAGCAGGTGAACGGTGCGTAGTTCCTGGCAGGCAAATCCTGCTGTACTGAGCTCTTCCCTCCTCGGGGGCCATCACGTCAGCTGTGCGTTCCTGAAACACAGATCCATCCACATCTGAAGGCATCCTAAGGAGGGTCTGTGACGGAAATGTTCAAAGCTTTCTGAACTTTTAATTCCTGCTTCAGTTTTCAGAAGTATTTTTCAGATACAAAAATAGCTGAAATGTATATTAGCTGTTGCTCGGGTGCCCAGGGCTTCAGCGACCTTGCTTCTTGATGAGCCAAGTCAGGCTGGATCCGCTAAAGTGTGAGATACAGGAAGGAATACGAGTCCTTACAGAAGTCAGCTCGCCAGCCATTACTTGGATGGACCGTGAGTTCTTAAGCCTTTCTACATGCCTGTGGTCACTGAGGTATATTCAAGTTTCGAGGAAAAAAAATACCACTTTTTTTTTCCCTAGCCTTCTAAAATAGAAACTGTATTATAATTAGTCTGGGAATTTTGATTTGCCTTTCACGGGGAATTGTTCTTTTCTTCAGCAAATTTGACCTTTTTCTCTAATTTCCCTTCACACTCCTTTCTAGGCTTTGAGATAAAATCCTTCTATTTGAAAAACTAGAAGGTGTAGAATTCTTAGGTCCAGGGTCACCCATCCTCAAGGGCAGAGCTCTTCCTTCTCAAGAAAAGTCCCTTTAGCACGTGCAAATGAAAGGCAAGAGAAGATCACATAGGATCTCTTGGACTGAGGGAACCCCGCCTTTTACAAGGTCCGCTGTCCGGTTCATGGACACGGTAATGACTTCAGTGCTCGATGGGAGAGAAGTCGTGAGAAGGCCAGTGTTCCTCACTGACCTGCTTGGATGTTTACGTTCCTATCAAGGCGGCGCAGAGGTCCAGGTCCCTGCCTGTGTAAGAGGAACTGTTCTGTGTATGAGATCTGCCAGCACCACAGGCCATGCCTGCCTGCTCCTGGTCCCCGGGGAGCCCTCCCCACCCTTCATGGAGCACTCTTCACTGTCAGGTAACAACGATAAAAGCATGCCGTCCTACCTCTAACCGGTAAGGACACAGTAGTCGGGGCTTGAGAACCACTGTGCTCAGTAAGTGACAGGGTGTCCAACTGCTTTGGCATTTGCTCAGTGTTTGCACCTCATCATAATATTTATTTTAAGCCTGTAAAGGTGCCAAGTGATGGCTCCTGGGCTGACTGATCAAATCCTGTCACAGATCTAGCAAATATTTAATAAATACGTTTTGCTGCTCATCCCAGATGGGAATGGTGTCAGTCTAGAAGAGATGATGCTTCCCGACGTGACCCACCCCTACTTTGACTCCGTGAGTCCAGGGGGGCACCCTAGGAATTAGTGTTTTTAAGAAGCTCCCTGCAGCACGCTAGAATGATTGTTCAAGGTGATCAGACTCTGACACTTGAGCTCCATAATTCAGAATGGACTGTCTGCCCTCCTTTTGCCAAATATACACGTTTAGAAAAGTTGGGGGCGGGGAACGCGGGCAGGATGGTTTCAGTCTAAAGTGCTTCGTGCACCCCCAACTGAGCATCCCTTGTAGCAGTAGTTAAAAAGGATCTTGAGTTCATTTCGTTCATCCCCACCTAAAGCAGAAGTGCTGATCCAAAACACACGTTCTTCTGCTCTGTTTAAAAGTCTCCAAAGGCAGGTCATTTACATCCCAAAAGACAGTCTTCCCCTCCCAATAGTGCACATTACCATTTCGCCTGGGGTGCCTTTGACCATTGCCAGTAGCATTTTATATCTGATGTATTCAAAACTTAGGAAGCCACCCCCCCCCCCTTTACTCTCAATGTCATGGTTTGGAAGATAATGGACAGGATGACCTTAGGACCTTATAATTTACTTACAGCACAAGATAAACTTTAAATCCCTTGTCCAGAGATACAACAGTGTCCCCACCTCCTACCTCTCCAGTCTCATTCAGGCATTCCTGCCATGCACCCCCTATTCCTACTACACAGAAATGCTCTCCCTTCCCCCTTTCGCACACAAGGCAACTGAGGCACAGGCAGCAACTTGCCTGAAGTTTTACAGCTAACAAGAAGTAGGCAATTTTCTTATCCATCCACATATACCCAGTTCCATCAATGGTTTCTCCTGAGACGCTGATTCCAGACCCTCAGGCTCTTTGCTAATTGCTCTTCTCTGGCAAATTCTTACTTGCTCTGTCTAATCAAAGGTACCAGTAAACACAAGTCTCCGGGTGCCGTCTAACCATTGAAGGAGGTGTTTCTTCCTGAGATCGATACATTATGGTTCCATTAATGCAGCTTTTTAGTCGCCTCATCAGATTTAGCAGCTTATATTGAGCCTTCAGTCAAACGAAACCTAAATGTCTTTTTCTCTACCAGAACCACTGCCAGATTTTTTTTCTCCCATCAGTACCATTGATTTTTTTTACCTTCTAAATCAGATTTTACATTTATCTCTTTGAAATGTCATCTTGTTATTTTTAACCCAGCATTCCAGCATATCCAGATCATTTTGAAACATATTTTTGTTATTGATTACATTGGCCATTCTTTCCAGCTCTGTTACAAGTTCGATCAACACGCCTCTAGTGTCTTCTTCCAACCTGCTGGTAAAGTTACTGCTCAGCATAAGCCCAAGAAGGAGAAATCTCAAAATGAGTTTACTGGTGACATTCCTCATCTTATCTGTGCCAAGCACTGTTCCTACAGAAAGCACTTCCCTGTCAAAGGTTAGAGCCATCTCTCCCCAGTTTTCTGCAATGAAATGTGAACAGGGGAATCTTCCTAGAAATGATGGAGCTGAATCGCACCACTGAATAATTCACTTATTTTCCAAAAAGGCCCTGAAGTCCCAAAGCAGACCAGCCCTCCAACTGGCTAAGAGAGAAAAATCCATTATTGGAGTTTCATCCCCAAGGCCTTATCCACGTTCCCAAAAGAAGTTACATTTCTACCTTTTCTACCTTAAGCTGATAGCTGACGTTTATACCTCAGAATGATACTGAAATGTTTTCAGAGCATGTCCTTGAAAGGAAAAGGCCAAGAGAATCCTGTTGCACAAGTTTCCCTGAATGTTGGATCTGGTTCCTGAAACCTGATGCTCAGTCCCCTTCATTTACAGATGAAGATCTTTAGGGAAAATTGCTAAGGGATCCTACAGGATTTACAGACCTGAGAAAAAAGGAAGAAAGGTATACATTAGGAAAACTCAACCAGGACGGAAGAAAAGCAAGCCCACCCTATTGTCCTGAAACAATTACTGTGGGGGTCTCCAGCCTAATACAAAAATGAAACAAATTTCCCAAACAGTGTAAGGAAAGTGATTTTTTTTTATTTTTTTTAATGTTTTTTTATTTATTTTTGAGACAGAGAGAGACAGAGCATGAATGCGGGAGGGGCAGAGAGAGAGGGAGACACAGAATCGGAAGCAGGCTCCAGGCTCTGAGCCATCAGCCCAGAGCCTGACACGGGGCTCGAACTCACGAACCGTGAGATCGTGACCTGAGCCAAAGTCAGACACTCAACCGACTGAGCCACCCAGGCCCCCCTGTTAAGTGATTAAATTTAAAAAGCTCCACAAGGACAAAGAGAAAAGGAAAGGTGGAAACACGAAGAAAGACATGTCAACAGTCTTCCAGACGATGGAAATCGAATAAACAAGGCACAACTTACCTATTAGAACAAAGAAAGCTAAAACTCTCCAAGAGCCAAGTCAGAAAGGCAAGCCAGTCAATACCGCAGGTCCTTGAAGGGCCACGTAATTAGAAGTAGCACCATGAACCCCTGCAAGGTGCAAAGAATCCTCCTGACCCCCTCGTGCTCCCCACTCAGTATGTGACCAGGCCTTCCCCATCAGTGCAGGAGAGGAGGGATTTTCTTTCTATAGAAACTGAAAAGGCAGCCCTTAGGAACCAGAGACTCAAATGGGTAGGGCTTATATGGTGGTGAGGGTGGGGTGCACTGGTAAGTATGAGCCTGAAAAGGGAGAAGTGAGTGAAAGTCAACACCTTTCCCCAACTTGGTTCCCACAACACCTGTGCCAGAACGTGTTCCCAGGAACAAGTCTGGAAGATTCTATTCTGGCTGGTCTGACCTGCCCATGGGAAAAGCTTCCAGATGACAACTGAGGATTCTCCAACTGAACAGACATGGATTCTAGTTCACTTGGCAGTGAGGCCAATGGGCTGATAAGCCCAGGCCACCCTCAGAGTACATCCCTTCAGCTCCTTAAAGCCTCACTCGTCTGTACGAACTGATGGCCACAGATCTCCTGACACTGGAGGAAAACCACTAGTACAGAGGGCAGGACCAAAATACAAAGTCAGGAAGAAGGACAAGAAAAATAAAGGAACATGCCAAAAAGAAACACCTCTTGGGATTTAAAAATATCACGGGATGAAAAGTCAACAGACGAGTTAAAAGACAAAGTTTAGGCAATCTCCCAGAATACAGGCCAAGAGATATTGATGATGCAAAGATTGAAATATCGAGGATTAATTCAGGACACACAACTTCCAGCTACTAGGAGTCCAAAAAGAAAAATAAAACAAAACAAAATCAATGAAGCAATAGTGAAAAAAACATGAAATGATAATAAATTAAATGAATTTTTTAAAAAAGTATACATATTGCTCCTCTATGAGTCATATTTATAAAAACTTAGTAATTTAAGGAGTACAGCAGTTAAAAGCAGATTCTAGAGCCAGATTTACTTTGCTTTGAAGTCTGCCTCCACCAACTACTACCTGTAGGACTTCAAAAGAGTTATTTAATCTATGTCTCAATGTCCACGTTTGCAAAATGAAAAAAAAAAAAAGACCTAGTTGATACTGTTGTTATAACAGTAAATTCGTATGTATCTAAAGCACCTAGGAAGTGACCAATTAATGTTAGCTAGGATTTCAAATGTTATTAAATATCACAGTGCAAATAATACAATCAGTAATTTAACCCAACACTTTGATGCACATATATGAGGAAGACAGAGAAAGAGGAAGGACGTCAGATGACGCACAAGGCTGTCAGTCTGAAACCTTATCATTCCGAGGAAGAAGAGAGTATACACCGTCTACAATGGCAGATGAGGTCACAGTAACACGCACAGTATCCAAAAATGTAGAGATAAATGGATACCAGAGCGAACAGCCAGAAGAGCTTAAAGTTGCTCCCGGGGGAGAGCAAGACTCAATAGTGGGGAGGGGGTAAGCCGCACTGATACCAACAGCTTATTTTCATAACCATTTAAGAACACACACATGTTGAAGTAACCTTATCACACTGAGCTGACACCCAGAAGGATGACAATAGGTGACTTTGAAGAAGCAGCTTCTCCAAAGCTAAGCACTGACTCAGAGCAAAAAAAAAAATATCTTTCCAGCTGCTTCAAACAAAAAGCAAGCAAAGGGAGTGTTTCCAGGGGAAAGGGAGGGCCTGGACTCAGTGTGCAGCCCCCTGGGAAAATCACGCGGTCCTTAGTGTACCAATGTGCCTGGATTCTTCCCTCCCTTCTCAGGACCCACTCTTGTATTCCTGCCTTCCACCTCCCAAACCAAACCTTCCCTGGGTGCCTCCTTCACACTGAGGGACAAAAAAAAAAATGGCTGCAGCTTGATTGAATGGCTGCTAAATTGTGCTCTCAAGACTTCTGAGTTTTCTATTAAATGATCCATATGGTGGTTTCATCAGAGAAACTAACTCTTGCAGAAAAAAGTCTTTCTTTTAGAAGATAAAATGTGGCCACTCTGTACTCGGAGAAGCACGTTGTAACAGTTGAGGGGCCAGCTAACGAAAATACAAGTTAATATAAGAGATTTCTGAAGAAGTCAGGAGGGCAAGAAAGACAATTTTGTCTTCTAAAAAAAAAACAGAAAATGGGTCAGGAAATTCTGAGAAAAGACAGCATTTATGCAGAGGGATTATTCATTCTGATTATGGGGCCCAACAACACGATAATAATTCCATTTTCTGCTTCTGCCACTTTCAAGAAGAAAGAGAAATCTAGAGCAAGTACAGAGAAGAAGCCAGAGCACATTAAACATGGTTAGATTAACTCTGGCTGAGGGAGACTCCAGCCACGGCAGCTGAAGGCAAAGTTCAGTAAAAAAAGATTTTGGCCCCAAATGTACCTGAAATTTTAGAACGAAGATTATCGCAACCAAAAAAATGGGTTCAAGATGAACTGTGTGACCAGTTATTCTAATTAGGGAAGATAAATCCAGTACTATTCCCTGCCCAGTAACAATTAAATATTAGTTTTTAAAAGTAATAAATCTTACCCAAGTAGATTTTAATTATGTCAGGAGTTTTTATTAAAAAAAAAAAAGTGTTAATGTTTATTTTTGAGAGACAGTCAGAGCATGAGCAGGGGAGGGGCAGAGAGAGAGGGAGACACGGAATCTGAAGCAGGCTCCAGGCTCTGAGCTGTCAGTCCAGAGTCCAATGCGGGGCTTGAAACCCCGAACCATGAGATCATGACCCGACCTGAAATCAAGAGTTGAATGCTTAACCAAGCGAGCCACCCAGGTGCCCCTATATACGTACTGTGTGTGTGTGTGTGTGCGTGTGTGTGTGTGTGTGTGTGTATTACTCATTTTTGAGAGAGAGAGAGACAGAACATGAGCAGGGGAGGGGAAGAGAGACAGGGAGACACAGAATCCGAAGTAGGCTCTAGGTTCTGAGCTGTCAGCACAGAGTCCAACATGGGGCTTGAACCCACAAACTGTGAGATCATGACCTGAGCCGAAGTCAGACCCTTAACTGACTGAGCCACCCAGGCGCCACGGTATGTTAGGAGTTTTTAAAGTTTATTTATTTAAAGACTTGGTATCATATAATCTTAGGGCTAACTGATAAAACACCGATAGTTACCTACTGCACTTGTGATGTTAAGGCGACCCTTGAATGAAATAAGTAAAGGTTAAATCCACATGATCATTAACTTCCATTTTGGTACAATTCTGCTCTCTATTCCCCATCTGAATTTACGTTTTATCTTTGAAATTAAAAAAAAGTCAATTCATTTATTTTTGCACAAATCAAACTCTTCCTTAAATCTCTAACAAAGCCTTTACCTACCAGTTAGTGGAAACAAGAGTCCTACTACATCAGACACATTGCAGATATTTTTAGTTTTGTAGAAATCACAAACCGATAAAACTAAGTCAGCCAAAAATCATTTTTATACAAAATTTAGTAAATTTCTCTTGAACAAGACAGGGGGATAGACACCACAAAACATAAATCTTTATTTGAATGACACTTTAATGATAGATTCCAAAATGACTTGGTACACTCTGATGATATGCAGAGTGATGTTGCTTTGCTCTTTGTTCATCAACTCCTGAACACTCTGATAGATTGAATTAAATGTGTCTAACAGACCCTGGATGAACTTGGAAGCTTTGTCGGGAAAACCAGAAGTACTTAGCGCCCGAAACAGCTGCTCAGCTTGCCTCCAACTCAAGCTGGAAACACTTTCTAATAATAAGATGCCATTGTTCCTGGGTGCTCCAGAATCATTGAAAAGCGGTGGAAACCTCTGGGTGTGGACACAGGAATTGTCAGCTGTGTGCTTCAGGAAATAAAGTGTCCTGGTACTTGCACAGTCTCATTCTGAATTGTGACATAGGGCTGCTCTACACTATTGTGCACTTGCACCCAGAAAGAAAGTAGCAAAATAAACTTGTGATGGGTTTTATGCCTCTCTCTTTGCAGTGTGCCGCCTCATTGTAGAATCTTCCATGTTGGGGAAGTGAAGATAAGATCTCATCTATTTTTTTCCACTAAAACCAAAATGGTGATCATTAGACCACTGTCAAGATACACTCATCGTAAAGACAGAATTTTTTTTAAGTATGAATAAAACATCTGGGGAGGAAGATACTTTTATGGTTACCCCTCTCTAAGTCAGAATCGTATCTATTTAAATATGCCTCTGGCCTGTTCTGTCTCTCCAACTACAATGTGAATTCACAAGCAAGAGGTATTCCTTATTCATCCTTAGGTTCAGAAGACCAGCACAATGTCTGGCACAAGGTACTCAATACATTTCATTTTAAATGAACTGAGCCTACTTAAGGGAGGTATCCAAAAAAAAAAGGTAATACATACAAGTGTGCGGAATGGTTTATCATGAACAGCCTAAGTCCCCAGACCTATTCCCTGTCCTAGTCCCCAGAGGCAACCATTCCTTTTTTTTTTTAATGTTTTTATTTATTGACAGAGAGACACAGCATGAGTGGAGGAGGGGCAGAGAGAGAGGGAGACACAGAATGGGAAGCAGGCTCCAGGCTCTGAGCTGTCAGCACAGAGCCCAACGCAGGGCTGAAACTGATAAACCACGAGATCATGACCGGAGCCAAAGTCGGACACTCAACCAACTGAGCCACCCAGGCGCCCCTGGAGACAACCAGTCTTAACTGAGAGAATTTTTCTTTAAGGTTTCATTATATTTATTTCTAACACAAAAGAAAAAGAAGAAGGAGAAGGGGGGGGGGAGGGGGAGGAGGAGGAGGGGGGAGGGAAGGGGGGAGGGGGGAGGAGGAGGAGGAGGAGGAGAAGAAGAAGAAGAAGAAGGGGAAGAAGAAGAGGAAGAAAGGGATGCCAGTTTCAAATTATTCATGTCTCTACTTAAACAGGCCCAAAATATTTGGAAACACTGCTGGCAGTTGTTCCAAGTTGTTGTATTCATGTATTCAACAAAAATATATTGTTCACATCAGAAGTGGTGGCATTTCTGTTTTCATACTTTTATTAGTAAAGACCAGCTTTTGCCCCCTCAGGATGCAGAAGGCATAAGTCACTGCAACCCTAGAATTAGTGGGGACAGAGCACATCAGAACTAGACACTGGGGGTGGAGAGAAAGGGTGAGTCAGTATCATAATGGGATAAAGTGCTTGGAGTTAATGGTTGCAGGAGGAGAACTGCCAGATGCACAGATCTTCTCCCCTTTTTACTTTCTCCCAGCAGGTGCCATTCTGTACAAGATGGAACCCACAGGGCAGTCGTACTGTACCCCGTTTCACATCTGCAAACTGTCAACCATAGCAGCTCCACATTCCAGGGAACGGTTCTCTTATTTTGAACCAGTAAAATAATCCGCAAAATCTCCTGGAATTATTTATAATGGGGTTTCTCCAATATTAGCAAAAACAAGTAGGAACATGAAATGATGCCACATTTATAGCACATAATGGTAGGAAACACTCTGCAAAGACATGACAATTTGGGGAAATCCTCACTGGTCAGAGTGAATAAATATGATTAACTTGCAGAGAAGACGCTATTAGGCTCTATGCCAGACAAACAGATTACCGTTTTACAGAGTCAGCCTGATAAGGTGACCAGACCCCAGGAAATGCTGGAGCCCTGCAACGGTGACCCAGAGGGACACCCCTATAATGGTGCCTCCATAGATTCAATGAGGCACACAGCAACTGAGGAACTAGATATTGATCAGAGAGCTGGGCTAAATGGGTGGCTATTTGTTGAGAGAAGACAAGAGACCAGTTCAGAAAGATTCTGTTAGCAGAATCCAGATTTCAATACTACAAGAAAATCACCTTCTACCTACACTGGAGAAGAAACGCAAGGCTCAAAAAAGACAAATTATGACAACCAAGGAACAAGAAAACATAGTGGAACTGAGGCTTACTATAACCCTCACCCCAATACTAGCCTATAGACATTATTTCCATTTTGTAGATGAGGAAGCTAAGGCTTACAGGGCTACAGAAGTTAATAGTGACTCAAATCCAAGACTGTTTGGCACTAAAACCATGTTCTTTCTGTCATGGGAAGGCAGACGTCTGGAAGGTGAGAAAAATCATATACCTAAGTGCATAGACATCCTATATGGTAATACCTCTGAGGTTTATGAACAAATAAGCAAGTCTGTCTCCATGAAACTTTACCAAACAACTTTCAGTCCCTTAAACTTACTTTCTTAACTGAGTGCCTAATAAATACCTCCCGAGTGACTAATTTGGGCCAATGTTTTAAAATTCTGCTAGATTCTGGCTAGAGGATCTTTGACATTCAAGTGCAATTTTAGTTCTAAAAAAAAAAAGTGAACTCTGTTTTACAGAGCATTTAATAAGAAGAACATGTACGATTAAGCCTTCTGGGGGGTCTGTGCCCTCGGCTGGAGCCTCCACGTGTCATTTAATGGGAGAGGTGGTAACACACACTCAACTACCCCTTAAAGACAAGCTAATGAGGAATGACCCAGAACCTGACACAGCACACTGTGCTGGCTAACATTGGAGGGGAAAGTTATCACCAATTCAAACAAGATAAATTCCACTTTTCACAAAAACAAAATAGTGAAGCAGACAGCATTTAATGGAGGCCCTCCATGTGGGCTGTATTTAAACTCTCCCACAGACTTAATATGGAATCAGAAAGAATTGATGGTCATAATTTGGGTAACATGAAAAGCACATTGAAAGCGTTTCACTGTTTCAAAAGGAGGGATTAATTTGCCAAACTGCTTTCTTAAAAATCAAGCTTTCAAACAGGTCAGTCAAAAGGGACATTTTTCTCAGAAAGTTACATGTTGGTGAAAACAGAGTGAAACTAGGAACTTCAATGCAATTTCCACATCACCAAATCTTCAACTCTGAAGGGTTTTTTTTCCCTCTACTGTAAATAAAATTAGAACGTTCCCATTTATGTGCATGAATATAATAAAGTCGCAGCCTCTATTCTGCTGCGTGTTCATGCATCCACAGCAGATATAGCTACCACTGCCCTTCCCCCCTCTCCCTCCCCCACACAATAAAAACACAAAATCCAACTCAACCTTCCCCCCATCCAGGGGTGTTTTTCTTTCCAGCGGTCCCACATGTCCGAGTTGCTGGTAGTCATCGAGTACTCACAGATCACTTTTACCAAAGGCCATGGCCTCCGAAATAAAAACCACCTGATTTGTGAGGAAACCTGGGCTGCCAGGTAGGCTAGCAGCTGCACCTGCCTGATTCCCTCCTCTTCTCTCCCTGACCCCTTTGTGCTGAAATCCTATATGAAAAGGAAGTGGGATGGGCTTAATAAGAGCATGAGAAGGACAAGCAGGAGTCAAGATTTCTGTGATGTCATGGAGCGTTATTAGTGGCTGCTAACCATTTCTGAAAAGACATCAAAATTCGCCATCAGAGTCTATAAGCTGTGCTCAAGTCTTTCCATTCAGCAGTTTTTCCAGGCAGGTCTCTGCATACAGCTTTTTTTTTTTCTTTTTCTTTAACACACTAAGCTGACTCAGACACACAGGCAGCAGCTCTCTGACTCACTTCTCTCTCTTTTTTTAACTCCTTGACTCCTGAAAATGTATGCTTCGCTGAGGATTAGTTCTTCTCACATATGGGAGGAAAACCAGTTGAAAAATCAACGAGAGCAGTTTGTGATCTTTAATGCTGAGAGAAAAAAAAAAAGAGTATCCTTGGAAGGACAATGACGAACAACAACAATACTCAAGAAATTTTCCCAAAGTTTAACAGACTCTCATTCCCGGCAGGTAAATACTGACACTTCTGTGCACCTGCAGTCTTTCTTCTTCTCCCTTACCTTCTACACAGGTAGCTTTGCCATTTCTATTTCTGCCCCTGATTTGGGGTCTGTGGATGCATAAATGCTTGTGTACACACATACACACACACACACACACACAGAAGTTAATACATGTAGAATATACACAAGGTTTATATACAGATTATACACACTGGTACAACCATATCAGTTGCCCATTTGTTTAAATACTTCATGTCAATTTAGAAACAGAAATCCTATGCTTATTGAGTTTACAAATCACTCAGTGACACCATCCAGTGGTGGCCACGGAGGCAGGTGACTGGGCCAGGTCCCGGAGACCAGCACTAGTGAGACAGAGGGGCAGGCAGTGCCCAGGATGGCACTTCACTGGGGCTAAGACAGCAGCTGCACAAGTCCCTGTATTCAGGCGCATGTCCAGCCACCTTCTGGCTCTAAGAAAACTCTAGGCTCAGGGACCTGATGCTTATCAATGCAATAAGCACATTGCAGGATAGATTCATGTGCTTCCCTGTTTTAAATCATGGTTCAGGGAGCATTGGCACTTAGCTACAGACAGCTGCACCATACCTGCTACAAATCAAGAAATGCTTTGGAAATTACCATTATGATTTCATGAATGATTTGCCCTCTAACTTACAACTCTTGGCAGCCATATACAGTTTATACGTAGTTAGTTGACTTAGAGAATAGAAGAGAACATGTGTTTAAGTGCTGAATTAAATATATTTATTTATACTACCATACCAGTGGGCAAGTATTTTCATCATTCTCTTCCTATACGTAAGCACGTGTGCATTCACAGATGCTGAGGAAAAGAACATGGAAAGACACACAATTGCAAAAGGTAATGCAGTTATCCCTGGGGGTGGGGGAAGAGATATATTTGGGGCAGGAGAAACTTTCCATTTTTACTCTTTATTATCTACTCTATATGAATAATAAATTTGTTGTTTATGTAATCATAAGCTTTTTTTAAAAGAGCATACACCCCCGTACACACTTAGAAACAGGCAATCAACAACTTATGATCAGTGCAGGTGAACTTAATGGAGGAAGTGGGGCATCTGCGTTGTAAAACTCGATGAAGCAAGGGTCACCTGAAGGTCCAGGTGTACTGTGGGAAGGCTTGAGGGAAAAGTGGAATGAACATAGAAAGGTAATTTTCACAGATTAATCTAAGGAGAGAAGAAGGGAAAAATGCAAAAGAAAAGGGGGAATAATGAGATCATATCTAATTGCAAGAAAAGGCCTTTGAAAAACTGGGAGAAATTCTCAAGTTAGTTGTTGCACAAGATGGTGATATGGAAGGATAAAAAAATTTTAAGTGGAAAAGTCACTGCCCACCAAAAATGACTTATACGAAAGCAGTATTTTTTATTTTAACTATTTTAGAGAGAGAGAGGGCTCCTGCACAGTGAGGGAGAGAGACAGGGAGAGAGAGACAGACAGAGAGAGAGAATCTCAAACAGGCCCCACACTCAGCACAGATCCTGACATGGGGCTCCATCTCACAACCCTGGGTCATGACCTGAGACGAAATCAAGAGCCTGATACTCAACTCACTGAGCCACCCAGACGTCTCATGAAAGCAGTATTTTAAATTGGGATTCCACCAAGAAAGAACCCATTTGAAAGTAAGTAATGCCGGGGCACCTGGGTGGCTCAGTCGGTTGAGTATCCAACTTCAGCCCAGGTCACGATGTTGCAGTTCACGAGTTCAAGTCCCACATTGGGTTCTGTGCTGACAGCCTGGAGCCTGCTTCGGATTTTGTGTCTCCCTCTCTCTCTTCACTGCCCCCTCTCATACTCTGCCTCTATCTCTTTCAAAAATAAATTAAAACATTAAAAAAATTAAAAGTAAGTAATGCCTATATGATTATGTAGCAGCACAAAAAGAAAGAGAAAAGGAAAGAATAAAGATTGAAAAGGCCAAGTTAATGTGCTCCTGTGTCCCACAAGACTGTCAGCTATGGTTAAGCTTCTGTCAGTGTTCCCCTGTGTCACATGGCTGGCCATGTAGATTAAAGCTTCAAGAGCTGCTTTATTTCTGAAATCATTATCAACCTTTTTCTTTCTGTCCACAATAGTTTAAATCATATTTCAACAGGCAAAATATTTTGCATCATTGGCTCTTTATTTTGTCACTGCTTTCTATTCATAGATGTTCTTTATTCTCTTTAAATATATATATTTATAAATACATAGTTATATAATAGTGATATATCATTATGTTATATACCCTGTATCTATATATTATTGTATATATTATTATTATTTATATTTATTGTTTTTGTAATTAAAGCTAAAAAAAGAGTACAAACCCACATACATACTTACAAATGTGGAATCAACTGTATGTATTTTTTTTGTTTATTTATTTTTGAGAGAATTTATTTTTGAGAGAGAGAGAGAGAGAGAGAGAGTGCAAACAGGGGAGAAGCAGAGAGAGAGGGACAGAAGACTAAAGCAGGCTTAGTGCTGACAGCAGAGAGCCCAACATGGGGCTCGAAGTCATGAACCATGAGATGATTACCTGAGCTGAAGTAAGACGCTTAATTGACTGAGCCACCCAATGTATGTATTTTTATATATTTTTTCCTCTGGATGTATACACACACACACACACACACACACACACACACACACACACTGGATAATTGAGGTACATTAAAACCTTGGATTCCAAGTAACTTGTTCTGTGAGTGTTCCACAAGATGAGCAAACATTTCTAATAAGTTTTAACTTGATAAACGAGCAATGTCTTGCAACAGGAGTAGTACGTGATGCTGAATGTCACGTGATCACAACTGAGCCAATGGTTTTTCTTTGTCTGACTATCTGTTTCTCTCTCTCATTACAGGATTATGGGTGATTATCTCCCATGCTCAGCTGCTTAGTCTCAGGCCGTGGTGTTTGGCAGAAATAAATGATTTCTCAGAACACTGGAAAGTGCCCACAACTGGCACCAGTGAATTTTTTGTCACTTCCAAGCACCCATGGACATTCCGTCACTTTTCCATATAAGAATAAGCTTCGGAATGCTTTGCTTCATTCTGGGTCAGGCTGCCTGCAGATGTAGACCCTTTGCTTTGCTGTCCTATTGCCAGTCACATTAAATACAGTCTATGACTGTACTCAATATACCGTACTTAATAATACTGTACTGTACTCAACATCCATGCGAGTGTATACCATGGCCCCAATGCAGAAGATTCCATCGAGCCAAGAGATAGCAGTGATTCTGTTAGTGATGGTAAAATTCGTCCTACACAATAACCCCCTCTCTCTTGTCTCCCTCATACCAGCCATGAAAGTTTTCGAAGGTAAGTGCAAGTTAATTTGTTTATTTTTCTTTATACTTTGTATTTCCCTTATTATTTTGTATCATATTACAGTATTGTAATAATTTTTATATGAATATTTTTGGGCTGTGGAACGAATCATCTGAGTTTCCATTATTTCTTACGGGGAAATTCACTTTGATATACAAGTGCTTTGGATTACATGCATGTTTCTGGAACAACTTTTTCTCACAAACCAAAGTTTTACTGTATTTTTGTCATTCTAATTTTATCTTCTTAGTATCTTATTGACATTTAAATATCCAGACCCATGAGCAAAAGGACAGAGGGGAAATGGCCAGTTACCTACAATTTATAATGCAACCATAATTTCATTATTAAGTTGATCCATTCTCCTGTCTTTCCTTCACATGAATGCTAGGCGATGGATAATCAAGTGTGAGTAAAACCCTATTCTCAAAGACCTCAGAGCCTTGACGGTTGGGGTAACAAGTGATTAAACAATTAAATACAAGTTGACAAGCTTTGTGACACTAAAATATAACAAGAACAATGGGAATGTAAGAAAGCATGAGTAACCCAGTTTGAAGAAGCTTTTCTTAAGGGTTGATGCTTTGAGCTGACTTTTAAAGGATCTTAGGAGTTAGTCAGGTTATGAAGAAGGTAGAGGCATTTCAGTCCAGGACCATAACATGTACAAAGGATGGGAGGTTTTTAAGGGTAGGATGATGTGTCTAAGGAATGCCAAATGGCTCAATAAAGTCACAAAGCACATGGAATAAACATGGATGAATCTAGAAAAAGAAGATGGGAGGGGTGCCTGGGTGGCTCAGCAGGTTAAGCACCAAACTCTTGATTTCCTCTCAGGTCACAACCTCATGGTTCGTGAGATGGGAGTCCCTGGTCAGCACAGAACCTGCTTGGGATTCTCTCTATTCCACCCTCTTTGCCTCTCCCCTGCTGTGCTCTATCTCTCAAAATAAACAAATAAACTTAAAAAAAAAAAAAAGATGGGAAAACAATGAGGAACAGTGAAAGTAATGAGGAGCCATTGATGGGCTTTAAGTCAGGGAATGGTTTGCTCAGGTTTATATCTTTGAAAGATCACTCTGGGGGCCATGGACAAGTGGATTCGTGGAGGTAAAAAAGGAGGCCAGGAAACTACTGTAGGGCAGTTGAAGGGGGGTCGTCCCCCGCACACAGCACACAGCACACAGCACCTTGGGCACAATAGCTGTTCCACAGACAATGACAAAATTTGGACTATTAAAAAAATATTACCTAAAAGCACTGAAAAGTGACCACGGTCAGGCAAAAACTGGAGCAGAGATAACTATTAAATGGCAAACTGCAATGGATAAAGGTGCAAATTTGCAAATTCTTGCTTGAGGGCACTCCCAATTCACACAAAGATGGGGCTGCAGAAAACCACAACTTCCTTACTTGACTGAGATGTCAGATGATTTCAGGGAAGGCAGAACTGTCAGAAAGTTAGGAGGAAATGTTGGAAGGGAGGAAGTCAAAGGGAGTGAGCCCAAAAGTCTGCAAATAAAATTCCCCCAAATCCCTGGCTAACCAATAAACTATGCATGCAAATTAACCTATAGAATCAATGCAACACCAATCATAATCCCAGCAGCGTATGAACTGTTTTTCTTCTTCCCTAGCAGTGCCTTTTAAAATAAAAATTGACATGCTAATTCTAAAATCTAATTTATAATGTAGATATAAAATGGGGCACCTGGTGGCTCAGTTGGTTAAGGCTTGACTCTTGGTTTCGGCTTAGGTCATATTCTCATGGTTCCTGAGTTCAAGCCCCACATAGGGGGATTGAGAGATCCCCCACATAGGGATTCTCTCTCTCCTCCTCTGTCTCTGTTCCTCCCTAGCTCTCTCTCTCTCTCTCTCTTAAAATAAAAAAATATACTTTAAAAATATAGATGTAAGGAATCTAGAACAGTAAGACAGTCTTGAAGAAAGAACAAAGATGGGAAACTTTGAAACCAAAGCAAATTATGCTGGAACAGCTAAATATCCTTTGTGGAAAAAAGAATGAGACTCTACTGCTACCCCACACTATGCATAAAAATTAATTCAAGGTGGATCACAGATCTAAATATTACAGTTTATATACAAAATCTCTAGAAGAAAACAGAGGAGAATATCTTCATGACCTGAAGATAAGGTAAAGTTTTCTCAGACAAAATATGGAAAACAAAAACAAGAAAAAAAAAAAAATATATATATATATACATATATATATAAAGCAATACCATAAAAGAAAAATTTAAATTATCTGCTTATTAAAAATAATATTAGGGGCACCTGGGTGGCTCAGTCGGTTAAATGTCAGACTCTTGATTTCAGTTTAGGTCATGATCTCACTGTCCTTGGGTTTAAACCCCATGTTGGGCTCCAGGCTGACAGCATGGAGCCTGCTTGGTATTCTCTCTCTCTCCCTCTCTCTCTGCTCCTCCCCCATGCACATTCATCTCTCTCTCTCTCTCTCTCTCTCTCTCTCTCTCGATAAATAAATAAAATTAAAAGAAAATTAACATTAGGAAAATGAATGAATAGGTATATATATCAGACTGGGAGAAAATATTCACCAAATATATATCTGATAAGGGATTTATATAGAGAATTTTTTTAAAGATCCTAAAACTCACTAATAAAAAAAACTTTTACACAACTTAAAATAGGCAAAAAAATGCTTCAGAAAAGTAATTATGTATGTGAATGTTCAATGAGAAATAATGCTTTATATCATTTATATTACCAGCAAAATGCAAAATAAAGCCCCAATGAGCATTGCTATTAACACCCACCAAAATGGCCAGGTTTAAAGACTGACAACAAATATTGGTGAGGATGTGGAAAATCTAGAACTCTCATACCTTGCTAGTGGGAAGCTAAATGGTACCCTTTGGAAAAGATCTAGTCATTTTTTAAATAATATCAACATTATTCCTACCCTTTGACTTCCAAATTCCACTGTTAGGTATTTATCCAAAAGAAATGAAAACATATCCCCACAAAAAGACTTCAAGAATGTTCAGGGACACAATATACACAAATTGTTAAGTTTATTTATTTATTTTGAGAGACAGAGAGAGAGAGAATGCAGGTGATGCAGGTGGGGGAGGGGCAGTAGAGGGAGAGAAAGAATCCCAAGCAGGCTCCGTGCTGTCAGCACAGAGCCTGATGCGGGGCTCAATCTCACAAACCTTGAGATCATGCATGACCACAGTGATAATCAAGAGTCAGACACTTACCTAACTGAGCCACCTAGGTGTCACAATATACAAAAATTTAAAAATGTCCATCAATAGAAGATCTACAAGCAAACTGCAATTTATTCATATAATGGAATAGTATTCAGCATTAATAAAGAATGAACTACCAATACAGGCAACATAGATGAATCTTGCATACACTATGCTGAGTGAAAGATGTTGAAAACAAAAGAATATATCCTGTATTCCACTTATATGAAATTCTAGAACAGGCAAAACTAAACTAAGATTAATATATATATCAGAGCGTTTCCCTCTGAAGGGCCAAGCACCTGGGTGGCTCAGTCAGTTAAGCATCCAACTCTTGACTTTGGCTCAGGTCCTAGTCATCAGATGGAGCCCCACGACAAGCTCTGCACTGAGCGTAGAGTCTGCTTAAGATTCTCCCTCTCTTCTCTCTGCCCCTCCCCTTCTCACGCTCTCTCTCTCTCTCTCTCTCTAAAAACAAACAAACAAAAAACTTATAAAATCATCATCACCATCATCAAGCAGGTAGTGGAAAATGGGTTGAGGTGTTATGTTGATAACTATCAAAACTGGGTGATGGTTATATGTACGTTTATTATACTATTTTGTGTACTTTGTACATATTTGAAATTTTCCAGTATAAATTCTTTTAAAAATTTAACTGCAGCAATTCAGGTGAGAGATGATGAAGGTCCGAATGAAGAAAGTAGCAGTAAAGTGAGACAAGATGAAATGAGTCTAACCGCTACCCAGGTGACTGGTGGCTGAAACTAAACCCATGTGAGAGGTAAAAGAAAAGGGGAAATTCATAGATTCCAAGTCATCCAGAGTAGAACTGTATATTGATATCACCATAATGGTTCTCTATATTTAAAAACATGATTTTGAAAAGTGCCCGTAGATTGCACTAGATTGCTAAAGGGGGCACCCATGGTGCATAAGAGCTTAAGAACTTATAGATCATTCCCAGGTTTCGGATTTGAGCAGTTAAGTGAGTTTTCTAGGGGCTATTTGTTAAGACTAAGGAGAAATTTCATGAAGATGAACGGGTACTCAGGATAAACAGTGGGGTTCATAGTAATGATGTGAGTTAAGTCTGTAACATTTTGATCAGAGAAGCCCAGTGAGCTGTCAGATAAATGGGTCTGCATCTCAGGAAGACGTCTGGGCTGCAAAGAGATTGGGACCCATTAGCAGAGAGGAGGAGATCAATCTTGTAAATTGCATTCCTATTAGATGCACAGCTTATCATCTAAGGACGCCCTATCTACACAGAAGGTATGCACACAAGCCCCACAATGATGACCCGGTTCCAAACACTAAATCCACCACGGAAGCAGTCAATCCTACGTCTGTGTAACAAAACTGTCTCCACAAGATTGGAAAGTTTAAAGGAAACAAGGAGAGAGCAGTTATATATATGCAACAAGATGTTTCAATGAATATTCTCTCTGAGAGGCATCAAGAAACAATAGATAATAGATCCTAAAAGAGGATGCTTGTGTGTCCCATGGAGCAAGGTGTGGGCTCTGTGCTAGAGAAGTCATCTCAAGATTGGCTTAGACCCTACCTAAAACACCATAGCAGTTTGGCTAGTAGCACTACCAGGATCCCAAGGGTTGAGAAAACTGTAGCCAGAAGAGCAAAGCACTGCCCTTGTCTCAGGGAACTGCAAATAGGAGATTGTCGGCAATGACAAAGGGAAGACTGTAAAAACTCTGCAGAAGAACTCCAAAGAGAAAAAAATCAACTTACGTATCTGCAAGATTCAGAGAGCACTGACTGTACGGGGACAATCCATCACTAGCCAAGTAGGAACTTAACTGTCACCTCCCTCCTCCTCTCTGCCAGTACAGCTTCAGCTAGAGAGGGGTCTGCAACTGACGCTAGCAAACAGTAGACAAAGGTGAAAAGGCATCGTGGAGAAAGCAAGGAGCTGACCACGTTCCTCTGTTTAAAGAAGGAATGGAAGGAGAAAGCTAGCCTGTTTTATGGTTATATCTCATATGTTGAGCTTAGAAGTCCCAAGTGAATCTTGAAGAATTGTGAATCTAATGACTCTTCTTCTTTTGGTCACATCAGTCCTTCAGAATCTTTTTTTCAAATGATTAATCTTTTACTCAAAGTACAACACCGAGTTAGGCACTAGGAGGATACGATAATGAACAGCTCCTGTTCTAGCTGCTTCCGTCCCACCCACAAGCCTCTGACAGCACCCAGGTCTCTGGCTCCCACTCACATTTCCTTCATTCTTGGACCCGTATTTCCAACTGCTTACTAGACCGTCCAATTTGGTGGGGCTCATCTGAAGCTCACCATATCCCAAGAGGAAACCAGCCATCTTTTCAAATCTCCATGTTTTCTATCCAACCCAATATGCTCCGTTCCCTTCATTATCTACTATCCCACCCACCACTAACAAAAAAAATCTTTTTAAACCAGAACATTCAATTTGCTACTCTATCTGTATTTTTCAGTGGCTCCCAATCTCCAAAATCCAACGTTCCAGACATAACATCTCTTGATGGGTCTAACCCCCACCTCCAGATTATTCCAATACCATTTGTCTGCATGTTTTTAAACATCTGCACACTGCCAAGGACTCCCTCACCACCATACTCCCATTCTTGCTGGTCCAGAGTTGCTTGGAATGCCCTACCCATCCCCAGGGCCCTAACTGGAAAATGTCCATTTGTCTTTGAATCAGCCCAAATGTTACCTCCCTTGCAAAATCTTTCCTCTGATCTCCAGGCTGGAGAGTTAAGTGGATTACATACTTCTGTGTTAGCACTGATCAAATTTTATTTTAATCACCTCAGTGCATAATGGTTTGCCCTTCCTCGTGCTGCCCAACAAAACAAAACAATGTTCCTTGACCAAACCCCCCTTTTTTTTATATGCCAGCATGAGGCTTGGTTTGGAATATGTCCTCATAAATATTTATTTAACTGAATTAAAGCGAAGTGAATTAATGACTTCAAGGAATTTGTAATTTAAAAGAAGAAATGAGAAGAGATTCTGTCTTATTCATTTCTATCCCAGAGTATGCCTCAGTATAAAGAGTGGTGAATAAATGAAGGCATAAATGAATAAAAGATCAGATAGAAAGCAGGGTATCCTTACAAATGGAGCAGATAAAGACTACAGAAATTTAATGGAGACAGACAGGACACCCTTTTTTTCCTGTTCATTTCTCATTCCAGTACCCTACACAGCAAAGCTTAAAATAAATGAATGCAAAAGAGTTGGAGGTGGGAGCGGTTTTCTTAAAAAATATATAAAATAAAAATAAAAAGACTACCACCCACTACCCATGCTGCCTTCCCACCAGAATGACTATAGTTTTAGCATCCATAATAGGATTGTTGCAGTTTTGAGAACGTTGTCATAGTAACCAACCAGCCCTTCCCCTAATATAAGATAAAATTTAGCAAAAGAAATAAATAACAGACTCCCATAGAAACATTATCAGACCTTTCCATATAAGTAACCTGGGTAATTAAATGTTTCAAAACAGAATATTTAGAGAGCCGTGAAAAAAAGATTCTACAAAGTTTATTTTTAAACAAAGGGGGGGAAATCACAAAACATCAGCTGGAATACTTGGCTTCCTACATGGTTTCAAGGAGTCACAGTTTCCAAACTTGTCTGGACAAGAACCACAGAACAGAGCAGCACAACTCCGTATTTTGTTGTACAAGTAACATTTCTACTGGGGACTCTCGATCCTTAGTACGAGGGCATAGCCAAGAGAACTCTCCATTTTGGGTTCCCCCAAACAAACAGGGGCACCTTCAAAACATTATCAGTAGCAGACTCTCATCGTACTGTGGCCTAGGTAACATCCATGCTCCCTTTTCCCTTCAAGAATTCTCTAGGTGACTTGTTAATCGATAGCAGGGGTCACAGATTTCTTCTTTAAAGGCAAGTAACAGTATTTTAGAATTTGCTGGTCATATAGTCTCTGTCACAACTTTAACTAAACTCAGTTGTTGAAGCATAAAAGCAACTGTAGACAATACACAAATGAATAAGCACAGTGTGTTCCAATAAAACTTTATTTGCAAAAACAGCCAGCCAAATCAGGCCCAAGGGTGACAGTTTGCTGACTCATTATTCACACATAGTCCTTGTAAACTCACAGTTTCTGTGTGTCTGGGAAACAGCGTCCCACCATCATTAGCCCAGCAGGAAAGCCAGGCCCACACAGTGTGCCACACTCAAAGGGAGGAACAAGGGATTGTCGTATTGATGATCCTAACACGGACTCTGGAAATGACTGCAATAAGCTACAGAGAGAAACTGTGAACTTCCCTCCCAGAAAAATTTCAAAAGCCAAATCGAAAGCCATCTGTCAGAGAAGGGTAGGTACAATACTCCCTACAACCAACTGGATGCTGTTCTACTTTAAATGGATAAGAAGCCCGACCAGATGGCATGGGGCCCAGTGATGCATCTCTATTCAATAACGCAAATTATTATCAGTGTGAAGCCTGGAGAAATTTCAACCAATTTGCCAATCTGGATGCTTTTCTCAAGTTCCTTTAAGTTCTAGAAAGACACTTGGATACAGCTGGTAAAAACAGAAAGTACAGGACTCAGGAGACGGATGGCAACGATTCCAGCTCCTCCTTCAAGTAGTTGTGCTACCTGCCAAATCCTTGCATGACTGACTGTCTTATCATCTGTAGAATGGGTATAACAATGCCTGTTGCTGGACTCACTGAGGATTAAATGAGATAACCTATGGAGAACATGTGCTACAGAATAAGGGTTCAACTGTGTCACTTGCGTTCCCTTCAAGAGAGCAGACAAACTTTCGGCTCTTGGCTTAATTTAATTTGTTGTCTTAGAGAGACAGCACTTGGGTCCATGTTGCCACAGTCCAAAGAACACTTTTTTTTTTCCTCCTGGAAAACTGCTGTAGAAGGAGCTATAAGCAATGTTTAAACAACTCATTAGCACAGAAATCAGTCCAAGTGAGCAACGGCATGGGACAAGCATCTCACCTCAGAACTCACAGAGCCCCTCCCTTCTTGCTGTCCCTCTCTGTAGTTATGGGCATCTGTCTACTTCTGAGTGCGTATTTTCCTCTGCTTTTTTCCTTCTTCTGATCCATTCTATTTCTTCCCTTATGTTTCCTGCCTCACCTTTCTCAGTTGGACATGATAGAAAGTATATCTATTTAATGATTTCACATTTCCTTTCAAATAACCTAAATTAGGTTGCTCTTTCTTAAGTGCACCTAATTAATCTTTTTTGGTGAGTCGGTTTCCCTGATATAGATTAGATGCTCTACCCATGTTCAAAAATCTCCATAGCAAATCTCTTCCAAAAAGCTCACCATTGTTAAGCATTAAAGAAAAGGCTTGTTTAATGGCAAAAGGCAAGCCAACTTTAAATGGATCCAAAGAGATCAGAAGAGCTGGACTTCAGGTTTCTGTAGACTTCCGGTGAAACTAAGTCCCTTCAAAGTTGTAAGATCCTATAAGATTCCTCACGTGTGAAAATCAGTCATCACCACATGTGGAAACCTCTTTTTTATCACAAAGATTCTCTCGTGAGGCATAAAAAGAACTTTTAGCTTCTTGGAAAAGGTTGCTAGATAACTCTATTTTAATTCCACGCTCCAACTTGCCATCATACAGTGATAGGGGTGGGAAAAGTTCCTGACTTTTGCTCAGGAAAATATTTTATTTTAGTGGCGGGTGAAAAAATATATGCAAAAATGAGCCACTCAGTCCTTTCCCTCTTCTTCAATTATCCTGTCAAGTAATCATGAAACTTCTAGAGATTCAGGCTCATGCACAAATGTGCAGTTCAACGTATTCCAGCCCCATGATATAGAGGAATTTAGTCACAAGTCATTAGTTGGTTGTACCAAACATTTTACTGATCATTCAGAGAGGACAAACTATTTAAAAGGGCTGGATTACGTATGGCAAAGAAACGAGGATATCTTTCACATTGATAGCAATGCTGTGAGGGGTGAGCCACAGGTCTAGAAAACACTGGTTTACCAATTAACACAAATATTTACTGAGCACCTACTGTCACACACAGACAGACAGGGAAAGCTGGCTTCCAGGAGTTATGGGTATTATGACAGGAACCATTAGGATGGGAGTAGACAAACAGAGAAAGAGAAAGAGACAAAGTTGGTTTGGAGAGCAGAAGATGAGAGGTAAATAACCACCTTCCCCCAAACCTACACTGGGGTATAATATTTTATAATAGATATCAACAGTAAAATGTGTCTTTATTTGGAATCAATATATTTAGTTCCTATGTTAACAGATATTTTTATTTCCCATTCATCAAATATTTATTATGCATGTATTACGAATAAGCACTGAGCTGGGTGCTGATTTTGAGGAACAAACGTGCTACTTAACAGCGCCAGGTGGTCCCTTCTTTCAGGAAACAATAGGTAAGACCTGAAATTTACATTGAATGCTTACCCTGTGCCAGGCTTTTACCCAGGCAACTTACAAGAATTAGCTCTTTCAATTCTTACCATTGCCTTATAAGAATGGTGAAGAAAAGTGGTTGTAACTCGTACTGCATCAGGTAGTTTCTCTCTTTTCTCCTTTCTTCTTTCTCTTTAATATAAGACCCAAACTGCTTGATAAGATTTGTCTCTTTTATAAAACCAGGAACTTCCAGGGGGCGCCTGGGTGGCGCAGTCGGTTAAGCGTCCGACTTCAGCCAGGTCACGATCTCGCGGTCCGGGAGTTCGAGCCCCGCGTCAGGCTCTGGGCTGATGGCTCAGAGCCTGGAGCCTGTTTCCGATTCTGTGTCTCCCTCTCTCTCTGCCCCTCCCCCGTTCATGCTCTGTCTCTCTCTGTCCCAAAAATAAATAAACGTTGAAAAAAAAAAAAAAAACAGGAACTTCCAGTAGCAACTTTCCTCTGCCCTGCAGACCTTGGTCTACATCCACCTGCCTTCTTCCCTAGTTTCTGAAAACAGTCCTCTAGCTGATCCGTCTGACTCCATTCTCTTCCCATTCCAATCCAGCTAGCACTGTGCTGCATTTTAATCACTGCCAAACATCATTTTTTCACATTGCATCCCCCGCCTAAGATCTTACAACACACAAAAAGTTGAAATGTGCCACTACTGTCTACCATTCTTCTCCAATTTTCTTTCTCCTAAATGGGTGATTCCCATTGTACATTTTCACTCAAATCTATGCATATCTAGAAGAGCCAAGAAGATTTTAGAAGGCCTTATTTTCTGCAGTTTGAATAGAGGTTTTTTTTAATTTTTAATCATTTTTCTAATAAGCCCCAAATAAGCCTCCTTCCATTTCCACATGCCTTATTGAAAATTATCCAACAAACATAAATACAAACTCCTACCAAGCTTTCAAGGTCCCCATCACCTGGTCATATCCTAAGCAATTTGTGTCAGTTCCCATAATTCTTACATAAATCCTCACCTCTGGTGATGCCAATCTTCCCACTGTTTAGTTCATAAAGAATTCATACAGTGCCTACTCTGTGCCAGTCACTGAGGACGTATATATGAACAAGACATAATCTACGCCCTCCAAAATGTTGCAATTTGAAGATCTACTACCTATGACAGGTAATTCCCACCTCTGTAGGCTGGCCCATGTTCTGTCATCCCCTTGATATGCACTCACCTCCTCCCCTTCCTTTCCTCAAAGTCCAACTTAAATAACGCTTTCTGGACCACTCCAGCTCACACACATTCTGCTTCTCTGAGATCTTGAAGTTCAACTCTTTATCTTCACTATAAAAAACTACAAGGACAAGACTGTGTGAAGACTGGTATTCTCTGAAGTTTTAGGAAAGCAGATGACATACATCAGGGATTTAGGTTGATAAAAATCACATGAAATACATGGTGATTGGCTCCCCAATTACAGGAATCTTCCCAGGACAACCACATAAAGATGTAAATATGCTATAGGCATGTATTCTCAAACTTAAGTAGGTACACAAATTGCCTCGTTAAAATGCAGATTCTGATTCAGCAAGACCAGAGTGGGATTTGAGATTCTCCATTTCCAACAAGCTCTCGGGTGCTGCTGATGCTGTGGTTGCTGAGCTACACATCAAGAAGCCAATCAACAGCAGGCACATCTCAAGGGTCCCCAGTCAACACCTCACGATCAGCCCATCAGTTCCAAAGCCTCACTGCCACAATTCTGTTCTGCTGCCTTATGAGGGTTCCCAACTGAGACTTCCACCCAGACTTTCTCAGCAGCAGCAAGTGCCCCTCCTCCTCTTTTGTGATCTCAAGGCTTAAGGGAAATATCTCATCATGGTGGCTCTTGTACACAGAAAAGATGAGGTACAACATTCCCCTGGAGACATAAATATCAATCTCCCCAGAGTGGAAACAAGAACCAGACTTAATCATCCAGCTGTACCCTGCTAGTACACCCATTTCCTTTTTTCTGGCTCTGTACTCACCAAACAACTTTCGGGTCTGAAATCTAGGTCTCAAAAGCAGCCCTGATATCAAGGTCACTCCGGAAGAAAAACATTTCCAGGGGCGCCTGGGTGGTGCAGTCGGTTAAGCGTCCGACTTCAGCCAGGTCACGATCTCGCGGTCCGCGAGTTCGAGCCCCGCATCAGGCTCTGGGCTGATGGCTCGGAGCCTGGCGCCTGTTTCCGATTCTGTGTCTCCCTCTCTCTCTGCCCCTCCCCCGTTCATGCTCTGTCTCTCTCTGTCCCAAAAATAAATAAAAACGTTGAAAAAAAAAATTTTAAAAGAAAAATACTTCCAGGATGGTGCTCCATCAAAACAATGAGAGCAGTGGCAAAACAGTCAAAATAAACATTTTCAGAATTCTATGAGTTAACCAAAGGATGGAAAGAAAAGTGGCTGTTTCTATAGAAGAACAGCAAGCCCTGTGGCATTTAAACTTGCACTTTTCCCATCTCCGTCTCCCCAGCATTACTGTAGCCTTGAAAACCAGCAGCTTTACAAACATGGTAGCTGTGAAAACCAGTGTTCTACCACCCATTTGAGAGAGGAGAATAGGTCTGAAGCTCCCCCCAAAGCCCCATCTTCAGAGAATTATCACCATTGTCTGGCAGCTCCCTGGAAAGTCCCACCCATAGGATTTATCTTAATTAAAAAAAAAAAAAAAAACTTAAAATAAATATCCAGGATATGAGATGTCCATAGAGGGATTTATAAAGTTCTGACATATTCCTGGGAATCTAGAGGGCCATATGTGTGTACAGGGATGTGCATATTCTTGGGAAAGACCTGAGAAGGCTTTAATCTCTCACCTATGGCTGGCCACGAAGTAGGTGAAGGCTAAGGCAGAGTTGTAAATTGCCAGAAAATTGAAGGCATACCCCAATTCACACATATATATCTGTAGCAAAAGGGTGGGAACTTATTAGTTAAAGGAATTTAAGGAAATATATGTCCACTCATTAGCTGACCTCTAAGCTAATTAAACAGATGCTTTAGATGGTGCATAGAACAGCAAATATCGACTTTAAAAATTAATAAAGTCATTAATCAAACAAATAGCCCTGATAACAATAACTGCTACTACTACATGCAGCAACAAAACAAACCAAGTATGGGGGGCACAGAGATAATCTGACTCCTAGAGATGCCCCATTAAATTATTTTAAAAGCCCAATTTCATTAACCAAAAAACAAAAAACAAACATAAAAAAAAGACACATATAATGAAATAGGAGAGTGTAGCCCATAAATAGGAAAAAAATCAAGAGAAGCTACTGAAAAGCTCAGATGTTAGGAGTTACTATAGCAACTTATAAATGAACTATTAGAAGTATGTTCCAAGAACTAAAGGAAATCTTGCCTAAAGAATTAAAGGAAAATATTAGAATGATAATTCACCAAACAGACAATATTAACAAAGAGAAATTATGAAAGAGTCAAACAGATATTTTAGAGTTCAAAAATACAATCACAGAAGTGAAAAGCTCACTGGAGAGGACCAACAGCCCAACTGAGTGGGGAAAAGAAAGAATTAACAAACTTAAAGACAGGTCAGTTGAGGAACAAAAAGAGAACATAATAAAAACAAACAGAGCCTCAGAGACTGGGACACGAACATCATACCAGCATATGCAAAATGGGAGTCCCAAAAGGAAAGGAGGGAGAAGGGCATAGAGGGTAGTTGAAGAAAATCATAGCTGAAAATGTCCCAAATTATGGAAACATTAATGTACACATTCAAGAAATTCAGTGAACTCCAAGTAGGATAAACTCAGAGACCCACATCTAGAGATTCACAAACTGCAAAAGAAAAAAAAAAAAAAAAAAAAACAAACAAAAAAAACACCACCACCAGAATCTTGAAAGCAGCAAAAGAAAACTGACCCATCACATGGCAAGCAGTCTTAAATGACATGAACAGTGACTTCTCATCAAAAATGTAGAGGCCAAAAGCCAATGGGATGACATGTTATTAAAAGAGCTCTCAACAAGAATACCACATTCAGTAAAACCATCCTGCAATTTGAAGGAGAAACAAAGACATTCCCAGATAACTGCACACTGAGAGAACCCATCACAAGCAGACCTGCCCTAGAAACACTAAAGAGGGTCCTTCTGGCTGAAATAACAGGATGTTACACAGTTAATTTGAATACACATGAAGAAATAAAGATCACCAGTGAAAGTAACCACATAGGTAAACACAAAAGATAGTACTAATGTATTTTTATTCATAACTCCCTTTCTATCAGATTTAAATGGGAACTGCATCAATTAATAATTCCAAGACGGTGTTAGTGTGGCTATAATGTATAGGAGGTGATTTGTATGATGATAACAGCACAAAAGAGAAGGCGGGAGCTGAGCTGCTACATATGAACAAAGTCTTTGTGTACTATTGAAATTGAATTTGTATTAATCTGAACTAGATTTCATAAGAAAAGATTTTAACTGTAATCCCCGAGCAACCACTAAGAAAATAAGTAAAAAATATATCATTAAAATGGGAGGTAATTAAAATGGTACACTAAGAAATATATATTTAAATATATATTCAATAAAAAGAAGGCAGTAATGAAGAAATACAATAGCAAAAAATATATAAAGAAGGGTCTCAAATCAATAATTTATCTTCCCACCTTAATAAACTAGGGGGAAAATAAACCTAAACCCAAAGCAAGCAGAGGGAAAGAATAAAGTTTAGAGCAGAAATAAATGCAATAGGGACTAGTCAAATAATAGAGAAAATCTGCAAAATCAAATGATTTTTTTTTTCAACGTTTATTTATTTTTTGGGACAGAGAGAGACAGAGCATGAATGGGGGAGGGGCATAGAGAGAGGGAGATACAGAATCGGAAACAGGCTCCAGGTTCTGAGCCATCAGCCCAGAGCCTGACACGGGGCTCGAACTCACAGACCGTGAGATCGTGACCTGGCTGAAGTCGGACGCTTAACCGACTGTGCCACCCAGGCGCCCCTCAAATGATTTTTTTGAAAAGATTAATAAAACTGAAAATTCCTGAGCTAGACTGACCAAGAGAAAAGAAGGAAATTATAAAAAGCAGGAATAAAAGAAAGACATTACTACTAACCTCACATAAATATAGGAAATACTATAAACAACCCTATGCTAATTATAAAACCTAGATGAAATGGAAAAATTCCTAGAGAGAAACAAACTACTGAAAAAGACTGAAGAAAAAAGCAGAAAATCTAAATAGACCTATAACAAGTAAAGAGATTGAATTAGTAATTTAAAAACTTCTCACATACAGAAAAAAAAAAAAAAAAATCCCTAGCCCCAGATGGCTTCATTGGTGAAATCTACCAAACATTTAAAGAAGAATTAATACCAGTCTTTCAAAAATCTTGCAAAAACTAGAAGACTAAGAAGCCCTTTCCAGCTTACTCTATTTGGCCAGTATTACCCTGTGTACTAGTCAGCGTTCTCCAGAGAAACAGAGCCAGTAGGAGATATACAGATATATACATGGAAATATATAGAGATATATAGATTGTCAAGGATGTAGAGGAATGGAACCCTCATTCATCACTAGTGAGATTATAAAACGGTGCAGCACTTTAGAAAGCAGTTTGGCAGTTCTTCAAATGAGATCCAGCAATATCACTCCTAGGTTTAAACCCAAGAGAAATGAAATCCTAAGTCCACACAAAAACTTTTACGTTAATGTTCATAGCAGTACATTATAGCCAAACAAAATGCAGAATATCCATGCAATGGAATATTAGCTGACAATTAAAAGGAAGGCAGTCTCATACGTGCTACAACATGGAGGAACCTTGAAACCATCATGCTAAGTGAAAGAAAGAAAGCTACAAAATATCATAGATTGCATGATTCCATTTATTCCAAATGTCCAGAATAGGCAAATACATAGACAGAAAGTAGATTAAGGTTGCCAAAAGCTGCAGGAAATAGGGATATGGAGAGAGACTACTAATGAGTACAGAGTTTCTTTGGGGGATGATTAAAATGTTCCAAAAATAGATAGTGTGGATGATTGCCCAACTCTGTGAATATACAGTACTAAAAATCTACCGAAGTGTATACTTGAAAAGGGTAAATTTTATGGTATGTAAATTGTATTTCAATAAAGCTGCTATTAAAAAAAAGCAACAGCCAAATTCCTCAGAAGAACAGATTGAGTTCAGTTATTCTGCCTCTAATTTATTCCTTTAAAAGTAATCACTTTGACATTATGGTTCATTAGTTTTGGGCTAGACTGGTTAGGAAGTTGATCACCTATTTTCCTAAGGAAAAGGGATCAAAACACATTTTGAAACCTCCAAGAATTAAAGTCAGAACATGAAAGCCAATGTGAAATGGTAAAGCAATCAGCCTCATCCATCTCAGTCAAGGGATGCTTGAATAAAAGAAGGACCAAAAGAGAAATTAGTTATAATACCTCCTATACAACATAAGTCCTGCCTACTCTCCCGTCAGATGCATCAAGTTTGAATCTTTAACTAGATTTTAAACTCACTGTGATTATGAACCATGTGCTTTAATTTTTTGAAATTTCCTTCTGTACTGATCAGTTCCTTACTGATTTTTGGTATTCAATGACATCAGAAATCACCTATTTCAACTGTTCAACATGCTTGTCTCCAGATGACTGCTGGGAATAAAGCAGGAAGAAAGTACCAGAGACAGCAGGAACACAGGGCATGGTTGTTTTAGATAAATAATTCCAGGACTTTTATAAGAGGGATGAGAGAGAAATCTCAGGTAACCAGGAGATAGGAGGGTGCCAGCTTCTCCAGTAGAGAATGTGGCAGGATAGGGTGTGAGGTTGTTGCTCAACAGAACTGACAAATATTTACTACCTCCTTAGAACAAGTTAGTGATACACTATCCAGATGGCTTCTCACTGGTTTCAGGAAAGGAATAAAACAGTTTGGTGCTCATTACTAATAAGTATAAATCTAGACCCGGACAAGAATGGAAGAGCAGAGATTCTTTTCAAACTTTCTGGCTTAAATCTTATTGATATTCAAGTCATATTTTGGAATTGTACATTCTTTGATATCTCGCACTATCTTTAAATATTCTGCCCCCATCCAATGCTCATGATGCCTAATCAACTGTCAGTTGATCCTCAATAATTATACACCATCAGATTCTAAAGCAAGAATTTTGTGTAATTGGAGCAAAGAATTGCTGCCTCACCTTAGATAATATTCAGTTTCAAGGGATTCATCCTAAAATGCAAAGCTTAGTGGCAGCTAAGTGCTGATGCCCTTTCTGTAGTACAAGTGTCAGTACTCTTTACAATTCTTCATTTTGCAGTGTTTCACTCTACTCCATCTAATGAAATCTTGTACTTCTCCTATCACTCGTACCCACTGATTTGTCATTTTTACCTCAGGAGCCTGGGAAACTTTTGATGAGGCATGACTCGTGGATGAGCGAGAGAAGAAAAGGAAGTACCAGCTGGTGCTTAAAAGGCTGGAAGGTCAAATGACCCCCTAACTTTCAAGTCAACATCCAACTTCCTTCTCTATGCTCTCATACTGTGCCCCTCGCATGGAGGCGTCTTCTTCTTAACCTGCAAAGATATTCTTGATGTTGTTTTGAGCATACAAGAAAGAAGGCAAAAATAAATAAACAAAAGAAGAAAAGGAAAGGAATAAAAAGAACAATGGTAAATGGATGGAAGAATAGCTAGAGAATGAAGGAAACTACCACCTCTCTCCAGGCCCATCTGGGCTCACCTCTTTCCTACTCCCTGGAGCTAGAAATGGGATCAGCTTTTCTGAATCTCGTGATTTAGGGGGAAAATCAAGATTGGAAGAAGCAAGGGGGACTGGACATCAAAAAAGTAACAACAATGTCTTTTACATCATTCTAGCTCTAAAGTATATGGCAAAAGCAGGGGCGCCTGGGTGGCTCAGTCGGTTGAGCGGCCGACTTCGGCTCAGGTCATGATCTCACGCTCCATGAGTTCGAGCCCCATGTCGGGCTCTGTGCTGACAGCTCAGAGCCTGGAGCCTGTTTCAGATTCTGTGTCTCCCTCTCTCTGATCCTCCCCCGTTCATGCTCTCTCTCTCTCTGTCTCAAAAATAAATAAATGTTAAAAAAATAATTTAAAAAAATAAAAAAATAATAAAAAAAATAAAGTATATGGCAAAAGCAAAGAGCAATAACAACAAAAACATGAGCCCATTTGTCCTAGGAGCAGAAAGCTTTGACCCTCCAGTTCCCAACCATTCAATTTTGAAAAAGTCAAACTGTAGGTTTCAGCTCTCAGTTTCACCAACCACAAAATGGATAATTACTATGACTGACTACATAGTGAGCAACACTATCACCCTTTCAGCCACCTACTGCACAATGTGATTTGAGTCCTCACAGCGAGTTCTATGAACCGAACGAAGACCACTCTCTTTGATGATGTAGATCATTCCTAATCCTGAATGGTAAAGAATGAAGTGTGTTTACAGGCCCAACCGTGCACACACTGGGGGTGAGGGCAGGAGGAAGAGGATTAGTAAATGTTCTGGAAGAAACAAATACGGGTTTGTGGCTGCGAAATATGCTATCTGGAAAAACTGCAGGCCTCAGCTCTCTCTGTATAGGAAAAGCTTTAACTTTCAGATGTGCCCCTTGTCACTGCAAAATGTGGGAAACTTTATGCAAAATGTGTTTTTGGAAAGAACTCTATTCTAGTTCTAAATTTACTACATCTCTCTCTTTCGTTACTAACTTTAATCCTCTGTTGCAGTTGTTTTCGCACTTGAAATCATAATAATACTCTATTTGTGATACCATAATTGTTGCTACGTAACCACATGTGCTGTCATCAGTAGGGTTCCGGCTTTAGGGGGTTATGAGATTTTCCCGCTGAGTTGTATAAGATCCTGCCTCATGAGATATTCTCCCTCACCAGATGAGTGAAGGTGCTTTGTGGAGACATGCTGGTTTTCCACTGTAAATTACAGAGGGTCCTTCTTCTCCTGGCTTCCTCTCTCCTCCAACTCCTCCCCTTGCCGCAAAGCAAGTTATGCACCAGTCAGAGAAAGTCTGACGCATGGCTGTTCTGCCTGCATATTTTACTCTGGCCCTTATTTAATTGGGTTTCATTTAACTAATACCTACAGATATTCATTAACACAACTTGTGAAACCCTTTTGCCAGATGCTACAAAGAATAAAAAGAGATGAGAAAAACCCTCAAGAAACTTACAGTTTAGGAGGTTAAGCACAATGAATACTAAAAGCAATTAACACAAAGCAAAGCAAATAAGGATCACTAGGTGAGTATCAACGCTTCAAACAGGAGTCCAAAGGAAAGGCACGTCAGGTCACTTGCAGTAAGGAAATAACAGCCAAGTCATCTTGGAGACAGAAGTGGGTTAAAATGTTTCTACGTTTGGAGAGAAAAGATGGAAGGGTCTTAGCCAAAGGAGGAACAGAGGCAAGACAACAAATTTCAAATTATGGTGAGAAGATGAGATTTGTGTAATAGTCAGATAAGGTACTCATACAAGGAAGTACCAAGACTGGAGCTCTATTTTATGATTCTAATATCAGTGAGTATATTAAATAGATCCTCAGAGGAATCCTCCTTACTAACTTCGAATTTTCTCAAGAGTTATGTATACTATTTATATCACCATTGGGTGTCTGAGTGGCTCAGTCACTTAAGCATCTGACTCTTGATTTCAGCTCAGGTCACAACCTCATGGTTGGTGGGTTCGAGCCCCACGTCAGAGTCTGCACTGACAGAAAAGACCCTGCTTAGGATTCTCTCTCTCCCTCTCTCTTCCCCTTGCTCACTCACGTGGGTGCATGCTCTCTCTCTCTCTCTTTCTCCCTCTCTCTCCAAATAAATAAATATTTTTAAAAAGTTTATTTGTACGTTATGTTATTTCTTTTTGGTGTCATTTTTTTACGTGGTCTACTAGCTAAGATAATCCACCTTTCACATTTAGGTGTCTTTGTCTAATAGAGTTGACACCGAGTGTCATTTTGATGACTCTTAACATTTTTCCCTGAGCAAAGTGATTTCCCAACTTACCACCTATGAATTACTTACAAACGCCGTTTCACCTACAGGATCTCCTATTAAAATACAAAACATTCTGCAGGTGTAACATACCAAGTCCGTATCAAATATCTTGGGAGAACTCAGTAAGCATTAAATTCATATTGGAGGGGCACCTGGGTGGCTCAGTTGGTTGAGCATCTGACTTTAGCTCAGGTCATGATCTCGTGGTTGATGAGTTCGAGCCCCACATCAGGCTCTGTCCTAACAGCTCAGAACCTGAAGCCTGCTTCCGATTCTGTGTCTCCCTCTCTCTCTGCCCCTCCCCGCTCACATTCTGTGTCTCTCTCTCTCAAAAAAAAATAAACATTTTTAAAATTTTAACAAATAAATAAATAAGTAGATAGATAAATAAATTCATATTGGAGAAGAGCAAGAGTTGAGGCGTAGAGACAGCTGAATCCAGACCTCAGTTCTAACACTCATTCGCTGGATGATCTTAGCCGTGTAAGGTAAATGGTCTCAGCACGTGCTTTTCATCGCCTAAAAAAGAAGCTAATAAGTATGTGCACTTTGCACAGTTATCTACTGTGAGGCTTGACTGCAATATCCCTTTTGTGGGAGTGCCTAACAAAACAGCAAGCGCTCAATAAATGCTCTGTGAAGCACTCAACAGTAAATATTTGGTTCTTTTTCTCTTCACATCTCCAGTTCCCATCAAAATGGCTGGCACACAGTAGGTGCCTAGTGCCTAATTTTGATCTTGTTGTCAGAAAAAGGAAGCAAGGAGGCACTGGTGCTGTACTTGCACTCCACCTGCCTCCCTATGGGATATGGGAGCTTTACCAGTTATTTACCTTCTCTGAGCATCAGTTTTCTCTTCAAAAATGAAGAAAGTTACCATTTTAAAGTACTGTAAGGAGATCCTATAAGAAAAGTATCTGGAATGTTCTAGGCATATAAATAAAAGCAAGCTTTATCTGCTTTAATAAGATTTAATAAGACTTCATATTGGTTCTTTGCCCTTTTTCCTCTCTGGAAGAGAAGTCCCTTTCTCAGTCTATCATCCATGAGTCTCTTTGACCCCCTACACATTCATTTAACATCAATAAAAACACATCTGCTGTTACAAATTATCTGTTAAGAACACAGGCTCGGAAAAAAATCACAAGATTGAAACTTTTTTGGTGTTTCTGTGCTGGGTGTTAGCAGTGGTGCGGGCTAGGAGAAGACACAGAGGGACTCCTGAGCTAAGAGCCTGAGTGGACACCAGGAAGGAGAAAAAATGGGGTGTATTTTTCTTTTCATAAAGAATCCTGCATTAAAAAAATTGTTCACGACATAGCTTTGCCTATCCACCAAAAGAAATGGAAAATGATATTTATCCTTTGAGAGCAGAGTAAAATTTCTATTTAGCCTAATCTTACTTTGTAGGCTTATGGAGTTGAATAGATATTCTTTCTAAATCTTCATCCACGTCTCCTTTTCTATGTTGAACTTAAATTACTCATTTTCTAAGTCTGTGCTTTCAGCTGTGTTTCCACCAACTCATTCTTAAAGGGAGCAGGTTAAGAAAAACCCCAGAAGCAGCTGGGCTGTATATTACCTACTTGTTTATACATCCCTGTCATTAAAAACTACAGGTTGACACACATGGATGACTCCACCATTGTACTGATGTGTATTCAGCGCTATTTTGCCAAGATGATTTAAAAAGATAATTTCACTCTGTATGCCTTTTCTTTCATTTTATTTATGTTTTTTAACACAATAGGTTCTGGTTTGTGTACATCTCCAGTAAATCCGTTTCTTTGTCTCTCAGCTGTGCTTGGGGGAAGCTAACGCTGACTCACGTCTGGTCTGACATCTCTATTGAGCATGACAGCATTTTCCTTACCTGCCTGACAATCCCCAGTGCCGTTCCTGGTGAGGGAGTGAATGGAGAGAAAACGCCTACCATCCCCTCTGGCGTCCGGGGCAGTGGGGAGAACAGGTCTCTGGCCAGAGAGGAGCCACCAGGAGTCATCATGAATTGTTGAGGCAATCTGCTGGCTTGAGAACTTCCTGGACAAGGATCCAAAGAGAAGCAGCCGCGCTTGCTTTCCCAAGCAGATGTGACACAACGATTTGTAACAATACAGTATTGTCCCCACTAGAAACAATGGAAAAAAACCAGGTTCTTCAAGGCCAAACAAGGGCAGTGCGTAAGTATGCAATCAGGCAGACAAATACAAAACCTGCCATAAGCTTTCCTGAGCCCCAAAACCAAGATGATTCACATCTATTCTTGCTCTCATCTCCAGCATTTCCCCCTGGAGGGCTCCCCTTCATCTCATTAATTCCACTTGCTCCCAGATGGGCATAATCTCTTAGAATTTTATAATTGGAAGTACCTTTGAGATCACAAAGGTTCACGGTCTCATTTTAAAGATAAGGAAACTGAGGCTAAGGAAGGTGCAGGAAATTGTTTTGAGTCCAGACAGGTCAGTCAAGGCTAAGCCAACGTCAGCGCTGTGGCCCTGAGTTGGGGTGAACTAAACAAAGCATGAGAAGATAATTTCTGTGATGCTAAGTGATCATACAGGCAGGGCTTGAGCTGAGTAAGCATCAGGGGACAGGGTATTTCATTCCCTCTTCTTGGCCTCTACTGTGAGTCACTGGCAAGCAAGAGTAACTGCCCAGCCTCCCTTTTCTACCTGCCCTGCCCATTCTTCTTTAGCATTCTGACTTACCACATGAGGGTCCCCTACCTGAAAGACAGGTGAAGGGATGTCTTTAGAAGACAGAGCAAACGGTAACAATGAATATAGCAATAGTAGGGGCTCTTACTGAAGGTGAATATGTGCCAAATGACATGCAACTTGCATTTCATTTTTTAGAAAAGCTCTCTGAATCAGATTTGTTATTCCTATTTTACAAATGAAGCAAGTGAGTCTGAGAGAGGCTAAGCAACCAGCCCAAAGCGATGGAGACAGGTTTTGATGCGAGGTCTAGCTGATTTCAAAGTCAGGGCCCCACGAGACTGGGAAGAACCAGGGGCTAACACTTTGCATCTGCTAACACTCTGCTCAGGACCGAGATCACTAACACAGCCAAGCTTCTCTTCTGCTCTCTTCCTCACCAAGCATAACATCGTCGAAGCCAGTAACCCAACCGAGACCAAGAAGTGGAATGTGAATTGTATAAAATCCCTAAATTTCCACTCCCACACACCAATCATCACTACCAGCCTGATGGACAGAAGGCACCGGGAAAGGGGAAGGAATTGGACCGTGCAGGTACTTGCTTCCCCTATCCCAGGAGCCCTAGGAAAAGCTCACACAGTACAAGGCACAAATGTAAAAACTGTGCCAAACCCCTAAGTCCAGAGTCACTGGAGCAACAGGCTATGTGTTAGGTGATTTGTTCTCTTTCACGAAGGGATGCATTTCGCTTTTGATTCCCACGCCTGTCTGCGAAGACTCAAAATACTGTGCATCACACAGCACTGAATGTATATCCGTTTCCAAATACTGGTTTTCAAATACTGAAACTTCTTTTTAATATGAATTGTTTCAAAAACCTTCACTCAAGAGCTGTTTTCTTTTAGATCTGGATGCCTAAGAAACTACATGATGATGAAAAGCTACTAGGAACCAGTAACACTTCCAAGTGAATTTTGCATTTTGTCATAATAGCATCTAGGTACACTTGGAACAAAGAAATATTACGTTTATGCCTGAGCTACACAGTCTGGGCAGTTTTCAGACTGCACTGGAAGTGCAGATGGATTTACAGGCCCCCTATAATCTCCAGCACCTCGCGGGAGAACCTTAAATGAGCCGCCAATAAAGTCAAATTCCTGAGCATCCTGTAGGTCATTGCTTCTCAAACTTTCATGTGCTCAGGAGTCTTCTGGGGATGCTTTTAAAATGTGGCTTCTAATTGGGCAGGTCAGGGGAGGGGGGCTGGGGGGCGGGCCTGAAACTCTGTACTTCTAGCAGGCTCCCAGAGAATGCCGATGCCGCCCTGCACGGACACCCTTCAGTAGCAGCCCCTGAACCATACCTACCCAGTGCAGCCCAGCCTTTCACCTGCCTACCTGCCAGCTCTACCGTATTCCCCCTACTCATCAAGCCCTACCCCCCTCTTGCCGCCATTTTTCCTAAGGGGTGAGTGTGGGGATGTGCGTGTGAATGTAGCTCCCAAAAGGGTGAATCTTGTCTCTGAGACCTCGCCGATTCTCCTTTCATTCTCAGCACACTCATAGCCCAGGTGTGTTACACAATTAACCTCTCTGCCTAGGATTGCCTCGCGGCTATTTTGCATGTGTTTGTGTGGGCGTTGGTGGTGTTTAGTTGTATCTCTTTGAAAGCAGAGATAATGTAGAATATACTCTCCACAGCAACCAGTATTGCTAAATCAATTCTTGGGAGTTGATATATTATCTGGATGAGAAAAATACGCATCCTGGTATGGGTATTAAGGTGCAGACAATTCAGCATATGAATGAGAGAATTACATACATACTGACTGCTAAACATTTATTTCTCAAAATTATAGGTGCCATTTATTGACCACTTACTAAGAGTCAGGCACTGGGCTGCCTTGTGTGCTGTCTCATTTAATTGTCACAGGGCCCTAGCAGGGGAACCTCCAAAGCTCACACTTCAACAGAGTGCTGCCTCTCATTAAGTACTTACCAGGTACCAAAACTCAGTTAAAATCTGTAGAAGATCACAGAACAAGACATTATTCTGCTCTCTAGGCAGCTGCAGGCACAAATAATGAGGTTGCACTTTGGCAAGTATAATAATGCAGGTCAATGCACAGTGCCACGAGAGGAGAGAGACAGCCATCCAATAGCACTGGGAAAGGCCAAGAACTGACATTCAAACGAAATGTTTAAAAACAAAAACAAAAACAAAAACCATGGGTCCAAGCAGAGAAAGGAAGAAGAGCAGAAAAGGAAATGATAATGCATGTGCAGAGCAAGGGGGTATGACAGAGCATGGTAAGGTTGAGGAGGCCCCCGCAGCTTGGAACCCACACTGCACGTGGCAGCATGGTGGGAGAGCAGCGTGGGGGCAGTGGTTCTCTCTGGGGAGGTGGGGGTTGCTAGGTGTGCAACCTTTCTCAAACTGCACATCCCCACCCCAGGAATGTGTCTCCCTTCCACATCACCCATAAGTTCATCAGAATCTCCTCAAGAAGACAGCTGGGGAATGGAGAGTTTAACAAGCTCCCTTAGTGTTTTCCAATATGGCCACCATGAGTGGCGGTCCCCGCTGAAAAAGTACGATGTGCTGAGAACTGTGGGCTTTATCCCCTAGGCAGCGAAGACCAGAGGGCTTTAGAAATGGGGAAATGACAGAATTGGATCTATTTTTAGAAGATGCAGAGTATGGATTAGAATGTAGAAAACGTGGACACATGAGGCTACCGAAATAGCAATAATACAGATAATAATAGCTTGTACTTACTGGTGTCCCAGGCACTGTTCTGATTTAATAGTGCAATCAACAGATTTGAGAGCCTGATCTGAAGTGATGTCAGGAGAAATGGAGAGAAGGAATTGCTTCAAGAGAGATCTATAATTGGGCAAGATACGTGCTTAATGTTAAAAAGATTGGTATTTTGTCCCCAGGTACCAGATTGAAGTCTTGGGCTGTCCTAACCGCTGTTCCTCTTCCTCTGAGCATGTCTGACAGACATCTCAGGTGTGTCCTAATGGGAAGAATTTAGAGACATGACTCTCTAGGGTCAGCATCGAAACTACACAGATTTGAACATTTAAAAAGGTGAAAATTCTCCCAGAGCCGGCCGCAGTTTAGGTGCTGTGTCCTTGGCCAAAAATGATGCCAGAGTAAGGAATTTTCCTGCTTGCATGAGCAAGACTCCCATACATTTCCTGGGTTTAGGAACCCAGGAAGAGCTTAGAGCTCTTAGAAACTGGAGCTTAGAAACTGGAGATGCCCTGTGCTGCTCTCTCAAGAGAGGCCACTGCAGCTACTGATAAGCCAGAGCAGGGCTCCTGTTATTGGGGGAGCCCTGAAAATGGAAAATAGTATGATTTAGGGATAAATTGGTAACAGAATAATTGGCGACAGTAAGTTCAGAAAAGGCAAAGACTTCTATAATGCTAATGGCAAGTTCTCTTCAAATTAATAGATTTTTGTACAAATTCATTCACGATTCATTTATTGAGTGGCTGCTATGTGCCAGGCAAAATATTAGGAGCTGGGGCAAAGAGATACAGGAAAAAAAAATTTTTTTAAGAAAAAGAAAACAGTTATACTATGAAGCAAGTTTGATTGCCCCTAAAGCATTTATTATCAAGGTGTTACATTTTCTCAGACCACTAGACAGATTTTATGGTAAAAGTAAAACAGAGAAAACAAATCTGATCAAGGTTATATCTTGACTGCCCCCAAAAGTGCAAGCCCTTGACTATGGATCACTGCATTAACAGAGAGGAGTAGGATATCCTGCAGGCACATAACCCATATCTCATTTGTTCAAATACCCACAGTCAGGGCGGCCTCTCTATAAAGGGCTGGCTGGGGCTCTCTGGGACCAAGGCAAAAATCGAGAATGTTGTCTGTAACTATGACAGAAGGAAAAGAGATCCTTGGATAGGCTCATGTTGGCAAATAAACATTCCATCCCCGGTAGGAGTACATTACGACTGAATGATGTACAATCACAACATATTGTCCAGAACTACTGACATGGCCCCACCCAAATATAAAAAAGCCAGGAAGTACAACCTACAATGCTCCCAGAGTGAAGAGAGACAGAATATTTAGGAAACAGCACCACCGACTACCACAGAGATGTGGGAGAGTTGGCCCTGTTTTAACTAACCACGATCCCAAAAATCAAGCTCACGCATCAGACTTGATCAGACAATCTAACATGTTCATTGTCAAAAAACTAAAATTGTTGCTGCATTTCTGCTTCTGAAGTAATGATGTGCTATCCACAGATGAAATGATAAAGAAGGGGGATAGATATGAAAAAACACATGAAATTGAGCCTGAAGTGATTAAACAGAAACACCCCTGAGTTACTCTTTCCCTACTGATATCAGGAGGCTCTTTAATGGTATTACCTTGGAAGCGTTATGGGTTTCATAAATGGCAAAATCCATTCTAAGCCCCATTCTGACCAAGAACTGACAAAAAGGATTTAATACACCCCCTCCCATCACCATCACCCAAAATCACAGCCCACAAAACCAGCTTCCCCCCAAAATAATTTCCTGACCAACCTCAGAAGGAAATGATCATAAAATATTCTGTTAGAAACACTGAGAAGTGCCAGCGTTTTTGCAAAGCCTATCAGACAGAACTGAAATTTGTCAGGTAAATTCCTTGACATTGACAAAGTCTGAGACTGAGTACAATGGCTGTGTCACAGCCTCCCAGATCAGTCAGACTGTGCAGGACAATTGTAACATGTGCACCCAGTTTGGACCAAAATCATTCCCCAGGTCATACTGTTTAATGGCCATTGAGCTCTGATTTCACTGTGGAGACAAATGTCAACTAATCTCAGGATGAGCGGCCCTGCCTTCATCATACACATTAAACCTGTATATAAAACAAAATCTTCATGATTTCTGATTGCCCTGGCAAAACCAGGTAGGGGGCAACTCTCAAAGTACCCACCTATTCTTGCTTTGTTACGTATATTACTCTGTTCTACATCTCTCACAACCTACACAGTAATCGTCTTCTACAGTATACAGCTGAAAACTCTGAACTTCAGGGAAGTTGAGCACCTTCCTCAAGATCCAAGAGCTCCTAAGCAGTAGATCCCAAAAAGAACCACTTCTCTTCCCTTTCCCCCAGGCTTCTGCTTTGAAGGACAACCAGTCCACTGATACAAAAGAGGTAGTTTACAATAATGGTTAAAAATAATGGTTTATAATAATGCCAAAAGGCTTTGGGCAGAATTGACCTGGGTATGAACCCAGCCCCAAACCTACACAAATTTGAGGATTTGAGTTGCAGTTTCCTCAATGGTAAAGTGGAGAGAAGCTTCCCACCATGTGGTTTTTATGAAGAATAAGTAAGATTATATATAATGTGTAGGATGGGTCCCAGTACATCATAAGAGTTCCATAAATGTTGGCTGTCATCAACATCATTATCATGTAGGTTCCATGTAGTATAAAGGGGAGAGGCATTTAACTGTAGCAAAAGTTATACCAAATCTCTTAAGCAGTTTTACATATATTTTCTGGGAGTCAATAAACAGTAAAGTGTCAGGGCAAAATGACTTAATGAAGAAATCCTGCTCTTCTAAAATTTGGTATCTTGATGTCTGAAAGATACTATACCAAGCCATTGGCATGTACTAATTCATTTAATCCTCACTCACAGTAACCTTCTGTGGCAGATTCTGTTAACATCCCCATTTTGGAGATAAAGAAGTTGAGGCCAAGAGCACTTAGATAATTTGTCCAACTCCATACACCTACAAAGTGGTAGAGTCAAGATCTACTTTCAGAAAGCCTGCATTCTACCTACTCTGCCAGACTGCCTCTATGCAATATTGATTAGGTGTATAATAATATTGGAGGCAATAATAATACAGGTTGTGAAATGCTGTGTAAAACAAAAGACCGCAGTTTCTTAAGTTGTTATTGCATTGATGAAGTGAGGCATAACTTGTGAGAACAGTAGAAATGATCAAGAATTCTACACAGCAGAGCCCCAAACAATGACACTGTGAGGTATGGCAGGGACATAACTTGACACACACTCAAAAGGAAGGGAGCCTCCCTTTTTAAGCCAGGTAAATAGACCACTGACAATGGTAAGAAGCGGGATCCATCCACACAAGAACAGACTTCGGGGAACCAGCTACAGTGCCTGTGATGGAGGCAGTGGCACAGCTTTATCAGCATGGCAAAGCAAAGAGAAGAGATCACTCTCAGGGGCGTCACCTGACAATACAGAACAACTGCATATGGGCCCACATTAGTGAAGAGGCCGAAAACCAATTCCTGACTTGGCCTTTGGTTTCTTATTTGGCTTTGGCAAACTTAAAGTCTTCTTTGCATGCGTTAGAGTCGCTGAGTAAGGATGACTCCAAGGCTAACATTTCCAGGGCAGACGCAGGTCAGGAAGAAAGGATGAGAAGTAACCATGCTCATCACTGTGGGTCACGTCACATGGGAATATGCAGGCTCTGAGCACAAACACTCTGGGAACCACGCTCTTGGGTGTTGAGTGTGCTGGTGCTGGCTTCACTGTATTAGAGACATCAAAGACATCTACCATTTAAGGAACTAAAACTGACCTCTACGCTCCACTTTGTCCTCCACGATGAGGACAGCTCCCAAGGACCTACAATCTTTGTCACACTCTCCAGTGCCAGACCACTTTGCAAAGATGGCAGAAAGTCCTTGGCTATAAATTTCAAATGCTAAAACAGTTCTTACCCTGAGACAGATGGAAAATGCATTTTTGGCAATATTCTAACCCACTCAAATGTGGTGATTTTCCTCCAAATTGAATCTCAGAATTTCAAGCTGCATTTAATGCTGGCAATATACAACTTCCTGGTTCAAGATATTTAATAACCCTAATAGTTATTGAGTGAGACATAGACAAATGAGACTAATATATGGATATAATTTCCCTTGAAATAATCTCAGAAATGAAAGCCCAAGGGAAAATACGTTTATAATGAGGCAAAATTGATTTTTGCTAAATACAAAAATAGTGCAGGATACATTATTAAACCCCAAAGGGCAGCTTTGCTGCCTCTTTTGATCAATGGCTTGTTTTTTCAATTCTCTGCTTTCAAAGGCTCTCCGTAGTGGTATGGAAGGGTGGGTATGGAGGTACATGAAGGTTGGAGGAGAGGAATGAGGAGAACCCACCAGTGAAGCATGATGACCCCCACTCACGAAAGCCTTCATGAGGCCTTTTCTAATATCAGGGCTTTCAGTTTAAGAGTTAAGAAAAACTTCTCAGCACCAGAATGGAACACTGCAAGACTGTGCATACAAAGTGGGGAAATGGGTTAAAATTCCATCATCAACTTCATCGCTCTTAGAAGGGGGGACTCACTTGTGAACATTCGACAGCTTCTAGCTTCTCTGACCACAGGGATTTCAGCTGTTCCAAGCAACCTGGCACACAGCTGAAGCTTGAAACTAGACTAAGAAGTGCCCCAGACTAAGTGTTATTAACTGGTGCAAGCCTCCCCAGAGAAGACGTATGGAAAGAAATCTGAGCCTACAAACATTTCAGAGGCAGAACAAACTACGTAGGTGTATCATTTATATTTAAAAACAAATGGTACGCTGCTCTTAGGTCAAATAAGCATATAAACTAAAACAAAACAATTCCTTGGGCAGCAGTTTCTCCAAGTACTGGATTACTTAAGACTTCTCCAAGTTTGGACAGTGGAAGATAAGCTTCTCCTTTGCTAGTCTGAATCCCACTGCAAACATGGAAATACCAATAATTACCCAAAAGATCTGTTCTCTTTTTGCCTCCCAGTAATAAACAGCACTAAGTAACACTGGCTTTTGGTTCATGAAAGTAGAAATATTTGTTTTATCATTACTTTTCTTGAGTATTTACAGAAGCTGCATTCTTTCCCCTAAATCTTTAAAAAGCCATTGCCTCTTTTGCCCTGGAACAAGTGAAGAAAAGACAATGGTGTACGCACCTGAGAGCTAGCTAGGAGCCTGTGAAAGCCTTCTGCATATGAGAAACCAGCACACCTGATCCCTTTTGGAGGATCATATTTTTGGGGGTTGCTGGTTCAGCTTCTGCCAAAGTCTACAGTACTGATCTAAACTACGGCACCAATCTAGCTAATTTCAGATACTAGCTAACTGGTTTGCTCAACTGGGGGTTGATTTCATTGTGAAATTGAGAGAAAAAAAAAAACACGTAATTGGTCCATAAATTTATTCTTCTGATGTGGGTTAAAAACAAAGCCTCTAAAATGATGCATTCATTCTCTCATTAAACATTTTCTTTTTTTTTTTAATTTTTTTTTTCAACGTTTATTTATTTTTGGGACAGAGAGAGACAGAGCATGAACAGGGGAGGGGCAGAGAGAGAGGGAGACACAGAATCGGAAACAGGCTCCAGGCTCTGAGCCATCAGCCCAGAGCCCGACGCGGAGCTCGAACTCACGGACCGCGAGATCGTGACCTGGCTGAAGTCGGACGCTTAACCGACTGCGCCACCCAGGCGCCCCTCATTAAACATTTTCTAATTCATGTATTTATTGAAAGCCTACTACTACCCATGAGCCACTCAAGTTCATACTAGGAACATCAATAACAATGAGGATCTAGGCCTAAAGAAGCTTATAGGCAGCATGCATGAAACTCATGACACTAGCTATCGTCTAAAGTTTCTATAACATCACTTATCCTACCGTAAATTTAAAAAAAGATGGTAGAACAAAGTGAGGAAAAATTAATTCTATAACAGAGAGGAGAGACTCCAGACTGATGTGACTCTTAACGCTCTTTCTGTTTTCTGTGTGGGCTCCTCACAGGCTCTTTTATGTTGACGTGACTTCAGGTGCTCCCCATGTCCTTTTTCTACTCATCCTATAGAGTATTCCCTAGACAATCATGTTCATTCTCGTGATTTCAGCTCCCACTACAAAATCTACACATCCAGACTAGACTGTTCTCTTGAATTGTCAGATTCCCTTGCACATTAGATTTTCTCATCCTGTTGGTACACAGGTACCTTGCGTGCAATAAGACTGACATTTTGTTCATTCGTTTCTCCATCCACTGTAGTTCATCATCCTCTACTCTTTATCTGAAGTGTTAGCTCCACTAACCAACCAAATGTGAAACATGGAAGTCACCTTTGATTCTTCCTTCATTCCCAATAAATCTCACTCACTTGGTCCGTAAGTGCTCTTTGTTTTAAATTCTGAAGACTTCCTCCATACCCTCCATTTTCTAGCTCCGTCCTTGCCCCATTTCCCCTCAGCTACACTGGCACAAGATTCTCTATTGACCCATCCTCTGAAGTCATTTGAATAATCTAACTGAGACATGACTCTGAAAGATGCACTCCTTTATCTAAACCTCGCTCTACCAGCCTTTTGCTATGTACAGCCACCTATACCAGCTGTAAAAAAACGACATATCCTCCATTTTTAGTACTCACTGCTCCTCACATCAGCCTCCAGGGCCCAGGACTTCTCATAAAGGGCTTTCCCTCTGCATAATTTTCTCACAAGAATTTCCCAGTCTTTACCTCCCAACTCTATTCTTCCAAACTTTCTGTCTGACAAACTCAGTTTGACTTAAGTCCTTGCATCCAGACATAGCTATACCTATAACTCAGACTGGAAGTCTCCCATGCTGCCTTCCACTGCTACACATTGGTTCCAGCCAGTCCCATAACGGCTCCAGTTTCTGGGGACACAACTTAGACATGAGGAAAAACCATGATGCAGAATAAACATCAAGACCCTTTCTGGGTTCAAGCCTAGCACGGTGGTCCCAGCTCACTACTATCACCTACATCTACATGTTGCCCCAGTTGAACTATTCTCCACTGGATGTAGAGGAGATTGCAGCTTTCAACAACGGAGCCCCAAGCTCTTCATATTCCAGTACCAGCAGCCCCCACTGATACAGGAACAGCCACCTCCCTCTTTTGCCCCTCCTCATAACCTAATAGTGCCCTCCAGTGTCATGAGGTCTAACTGCATGCAAAGAAGGTAGAAACTCAAAACCCAATATGCCCTGCCCAATTAACCCCAATAGCTAGAGGTAAAATGTATTAAAGACTCAGAAATCCCCCCCTCTTTTTCTCCATAAAATGTATTTACACCAGAATTCACTGAGCTCCCACTTGCAGTCCCACCATTGGCAAAAGAAAAGAAGGAGGAAGAGGAGGAACAGGAGAAGGAGGAGCAGGAGAAGCAGGAGGAGAAGAAGAAGAGGAAGAGGAAGAAGAAGAAGGAGGAGGAGGAGGAGGAAGAGGAGGAGGAGGAGGAGAAGTAGAAGGAGAAGAAGAAGAAGAAGAAGAAGAAGAAGAAGAAGAAGGGGAAGGGGAGGAGGAGGAGAAGGTGAAGGAGAACTGGAGGAGGAGGAGGAAGAGAAAGAGGAGGAGGAGGAGGAGAAGTAGAAGGAGAAGAAGAAGAAGAAGAAGAAGAAGAAGAAGAAGAAGAAGAAGAAGAAGAAGAAGAAGAAGAAGAGGGACGAGGAGGAGAAGGTGAAGGAGAACTGGAGGAGGAGGAGGAGGAGGAGGAGGAAGAAGAGGAGAAGAAGTTGGGGAGGAGAAGGAGGGGGAGGGGGAGGAGACAAGGCTGTCATCTTCCTTGTTTCCAGGTAGTGGACAGCAGTAACCAACTGCCATCCTAGCAGGGCCACACTAGGCCAGCAGTGTCATCTGTGGAGGTCAGATTCATGGCCTCCCGCAAAACACAGGCTGGGGTGCTCACACAGGAACTAGATAGAATGAAATGACCCAGCTGTGTGTCCTTAGTTCTGAGAACTCCAGAGCCACCAGGACAGGAAGTGTGTAGATGCAAGCAGGGAGCGACCTCACAGTGATGAGAAGCATCCTCTGCTACCTAGCCACAGAGACCCTCCCAGAGGTTGCCTCTGAGCCAAGCTGGCATCCTAGTTATCTCTGTAGCTCATTCCTGACCATGAAATGATCTGTAGAAACTTCTGATGGGTCTATGTCAGAAGTATTGCTCAGCATTATGCCACTACTTAAGACACATTTTTTCCCAAGCCCAGGATTGTCATGGATGCCAGGGCTCATGGTATCTGCCCTCCTAACCAAGGTATTCCTTTAAATAAGAGCCCTCTAGTGAATAGCTTTGACCTATCTGGGTCAGCAGACGCCCTCACTAGGGTAGCAAACTCCATCCTTGGAAAGGAACCAATCTTTTCATTATTAAATCTCCTATGTTCACCAACCACTCAACCCTCGAATTTCTATCTTACCTGGCATCTCTGTTTTGGGGCACATTATTTGAAACTCCTCAGATCCAATTCACAAGCCCCTACCCACCCCCTACAGCATACTCAGACTAATAACCATAAAGAGCTTGGGCCAATACACAACGATCACATGAGGTGTTATTCCTCCCTAGCATTGCTACGTCAGTATCTCAGTTTTCTCATATGTGGAATGGGAATAATTATAATGCCTACTCCTGAGGCATTATACTACTTCTGAGCTCAGAGCTAACACTCAAAGGAGAAGTCTTTGAGCTAAGACTTGAATGATAAAAGCCAGACATGAAAAGGTCAAGAGCAGGGGTGCTCAACCTTAGCACTACTGACATTTTTTGTGAGGGACTGTCTTATGCATTGTAGGATGTTTATCAGTGCCCCTAACCTCTAACCACAGATACTAGTAGCATCCCCAGGATTGTGGCAAAATCACACTCATTGAATAACAATTGCGATCATCTGGTCTCATTTATTGACCCAAGCCACTACTTTATATTCCTGGATTATCAACTCACTTGTAATTTTCTATACAATCATATCATTTCTAAGCCACGTTTTCGCTTATGTTGACCGTTTGACCTCTGTGGAAGACCCTTCCCACCCTTTTCAATTGAATCGTTCTTCCTCATCCTTTAATACTTAAAGTATCCCACGTACATATCTCTATCACTATAATATATATGTTATAACTGTCGGTCGACTTGTTTATTTCCCTCTACTAATCAGTGAGATTCTCCTGGTCTGGAAATGGATCTTATTCATTTATGTTTGATGCCTAAAACACACCGGGTTCTTGACACATCCTTGGTGCTTAATAAATGTTTGTTGAATAAATGAACTGCTGTGCCCTCAAGGATACTACAATCACTTAGAGGCCAACAAGATAGATGCAGATATAACCCTCAAATAATACAAAAAATAAAACGTGGCATAAGAGAAATAACAACAAAGTGTTATTAGAGTTCAGATTCAAGAAAAGTTACTTTCCACTGAATATTTACTCATTTGCACAGAACAAAGTAAATACTGTATGCTGTTAAATTGTGACTCCTACAATCCCCCAACATACTCCTATAGTCACAGACCATGTGATCAATAAAGGTCTCACAGACCAGATGTGACGATGTTTGTGATTCATACGATCACTCCCACTGCAGAGCTAACCTGCAGATATCAGCGAAGTATTTCAACGCTAAGAACCCTAAGAATATGGGGACCCAAGCTGTGTGTCTGAATTAGGCCAGGGCCAAAAATTACCTTCTGATGCCCAGTCTCTTTACAATATAACATCTACTAAGTTTTATCCCTGTATGCGTGTCCCACACCTCTGGAGCCAGAGCAGGGCAGACACCAGACAGTGTGTATGCTGGTAGGAAGCCATCAGTTGTCCACAGCCAGTGTCCATGCCCACATTTTGCTGGTTGCTCCATATTTTGAACATCCTTCTTGGTTATACCCATATTTGGCTGTCAGATCATCAGTGACACTGTCTCGGAGCAGGAGGACCAAACCACACAGAAACGATTTATCCCTTTATTTACAAAAATGAGCTAACTGGAGAGTAATTTGAGAAAATGGACAGGATAGTGACCAAAAAAATCTTCAGGCAAAATTGCATAAAATACACCCAACTCAAAAGCAAACAGGCAACTTGGAGAGTGGGAACTGCTCTGGAATTAGGCCAAAGTATTTGTCATGTGGTTTCAGAAAATAATAATCCCCTGGGGTTTAAAGTTCAACAAGCATAAACTAACACTTAGGAGTCCAGGAATGTGTCATCAGCCACACAAGTACATTCCTAAAATGGCCCAGCTGGAACGCTAAGCTAAAGCTTCATGCGTCTGTATGGTTCACTAAGTTAGTTTCTGCAGTGCTGTTTTGCACATATTCCCATCTCCTTGCCCTAACTCCCAATGGATTCCTACTCTAAATATGAACCAAAACTCAAGACAAACTCATCACAAGTGTCTTACACAAAATTCATGCACAGATAGCTTTTATATCTATGCTTACTGATAACTAGAAATACAGTTGGAAATAATGCTAAACTTTTAAATAACTTGCTTTCCTCAAATGCCCTAAGCCACAGCAAAGTTATTATCAAATGCAACTATTCCAAAACAAAAAGCAAAACAAACAACAAAAAACCCTTCCAACTTTACTGAAGTGCCGTTTCACAAGTGGCCATCCTGAGGCACAGACAGGTCAAGGGCTTTAGCCAGGATCAAAGTCATGATCAATAAAGTAACACTTGGATATTTAAACTCTAGCTTAACTCAAAACCTGGAGCTCCACACCCCACTTGATGTTACCTCTTAATATAGCTATTGAGTCCAGCCCACATTTAAACACCTACTCACAGACGTTACACCAGATAACACTCTTCAACGAAGCCGTGTTCCCAGACCCACATCTTTGTACCCACACAGAGAATCCAAGGATTTCAGACTACAAGGGATCTTGATCTAGCCCTGCCTTCTCATTTAGTAAGTTATCTCAGTTCTCTGCAACCCACCACAGTGCCCTATCACCAATAAGGTGAGGTCCAAACTCCTTTAGCGAGCAGTACCCTCCATAATCTGACCCTATCTATTTCCAGACCCACCGTCTGCCAGGCACTTTGTACCCGCACTCCAGAATCAACAAATAACCTGAATTTCCTAGAATATACCATGCTTTTTCAAACCACCATGACTATGCTCTGACTTCTCTAGAGCACACTTTCATTCCTTGTCCCTGTACAGAATGGAGCTTTAACAATCTGTTTGAACATCCCCACTGCTCTAGAGCATTCTCAGACCCTTTCAGAAAGCATTATCGCCCCTTCCTCCATCATTTGTGACACTTTTTACATGCCTCTAACATAGTGCATCTCTCATCATGTGTAAATCTATGTTATTTGTATATCTGTCTTCTGCCACTAGAAGGTGAGTTCCTTGAAGATAGGGCCTTATTTCATTCATTTCTGTCATTTGTGTGTGTAGACTGACACCCAGTGAGTTCTTTATAAAGTCAGAAGAAATGAGATAAAGAGAAATAGAAGAAAAGGCAGCGGATGCTAAAATCAGAGAATTTAAGAGATTTGCTCAAGATCATCCAAACAGACACACGGATTGCACATCCAGGGACTCTGTCATATAGCCCAGGAGGCACAAAGTCACTTTGCCATCTATACAACATCCCACATCCCACATCCACCCATCTCCCTCCATTTCCGCTCTACCAGGACACCGTTTCTGGTGCTGAGCATAGTTTCTACCCACAGCTCTGCCATAGCTCTGGTGAGAACACTTGCACGTGAAAATGGCTGTCAGGAGGCTGAACCTTCTAGGGCCTTAGAAGAGCAGCTGAAGAGGTCACTCAGGTGAGCAGTTTAGTGAATAAGAGTCTTCCATGCAAGATTGGTGGGCAAAAGCTCAAGAACAACAGATACACCCCCTTCTCCCATCAGTTGCTCCCGGAACCGCTATTCCACTACCAAACCCCAACCTCCTAACCTTCCAGCATACCAGCCCCAAGGACAGTCTCTGGGACTGTGGGTCTTGCTGGCTGTCTCTCCATTGTCTGGGAAAGCCCCATGACTGAGCACGGCCTCTCCTACTTGCAAGAAAAGCCGGCCAAGAAAACCAGCCAAGAGATTAGCCAGCTGGCAGCCGCTCCAGGGGTGTGGCTGTGTGAGCCCAGACCAATCTCCCAGCACTGTGTAAGGGCTTCCCGTTGCCAGGAATCAGTCTTTCCAGCCCACAGCCAGCCTCCTCTGCAAGTGTCATAGCAATCCACCCCTCCCATGGGGCCTAGCCCAGAGAGAGCAGCCCCTCCCCAGCTACTGCCAATTTGCACCTCATTAGTAACAGCCTCTCCCCAGTGACAGTCCCTCAGAAATTCCAGACTGAGCACCTCCTTGGTGCTAAATGAAAGCTGGGTGTTTGGGGAGAGTGGCATCTGAGCTGCTAGAATGACAAGTCTGAGGGCTTCCTAGAAAACTAGGAGAGCACAGGCTACCAACAGGAGACAGAGAATGTTGTGTCTGGCAGTGACCAGTGGTTGGAGGTTAGGAGGTTCTAGAAATCAAAGGGATATTATGAAACTCAAGTCGATGGCTCAAGGTGAATGGTGAGCTGAATGAATGCAGGTGGACTGTAGCAAAATGCCTGAGGAATGTGACAGGAGGTGTCTCCTTTACTTGGATGCTTGAAAAATGATGTAAAATGACCCATCCCTTCCCCCATCACAGAGAGGTAGCATGAAATGCCTACTGAAACTTTTAGACGAACCAAAAACACTGCTGTCTGTTCAAAAATTCTAAAGGAACATACTGATTTGTCAAATTTCCTATCGTCCTTATTGAGGAAGAACGGAGTGAGCAACTTCCAGTTGGCCATGGTGAGGTGGACACATACTCTATCCCAACTCCCTCTGGAAACTCCTGCTAAAATGAAAGTAAAGGAAATAAGAGACATAATTTCACAAGAACGGAAAAGGGATGACAACAAGATTTTTGGAAGATGGACAGGGAACTGAGTAGAGGTGACTGAGTGCAGGCAGGGCAGAGGCAAGAGAAGCAAATGGGAGGTGGGTTCCCCTGCAAGGGCTCCAGGAAAGTTCCGGATGGGAGGTGCCAGGTACACCTGAACATGAGGGTGGGAGAAGGCTTGAAGCAGGCTTTACAGAGACCATTCAGATCCCCACCCTGAGAGGCCTGATGGCTACTCCTGCAGCACAAGGCCAGAAAGCTGGAGATTTAGTTCCTAAAGAGACTAAACCGGAGAGAACCAGGAACACCAATCATAACTGGGTTTGAGTCTGAGCCCTTCCACCTAGGGCAGAAAGATCAACCAAAAATCTACGCGCCAAATAGTGAAAGTTCTGGTCACAGAGAAACAACGGGTATCAACCTCTTAAAACAAAAGTAGACCACTCTCCTCAGAGAACTGTACAGAAAATATTAATGTTTAGGGTTTTCCTAATAAAACCAACCCTGTCCCTCATCAATCACTCCGTAATGAAGATTAGTGGCCTCACAAGTCACATACATGTACACATGGAGCTTCCATTCAGCCTTTTGGAGCCTCTCTCTCTTAAATCTGAATGGATCATCAGATACTTGAATGGAAACTCCAACATGAAAAGAAGGCACTGACAAAAAAACAAAACAAAAAAACTTTTTTTTTGAAAAAAAAAAAAGAGTTAATATAGGCCAAACAAAACATCCAAAAATTATCATTAATATCCTTAGAGAAATAAAAGAAGATATTAAGGCCATAGAAAAAAATGGAGTACTATGAAAAAAGAACTCTAGAAATTAAGAAAGAACTCTTAGAAATTAAAAGTAGGATCACAAAAAATTAAAAAATCAATAAAAGGACTGAAAATAAATGAGGAAATTCCCCAGAGGGCAGATAAAAGGAAAAGAGAACTTTTAATAGGAAAGAAAATTAGAAGAATATTCCACTAGATACAAGTAACTATATAATATAAATTCCAGAGAAAACCAACAGATAAAATGGAGGATCCCTAGACAATAAAACCAGAAAGTTGCCTAGAACTAAAAGTTTTCAGATTGAAGAGATCTAAAAAGTTCCCACACCATGAATATATGCAGCCATGCCAAGGCACATATTCTCTTTAACCAGAAGGAGAAAAAAAAATTAAATCCACAGAGAATGAGAAAATAAAAGTTATTGAGAACCAAATGGATTTGGACTTCTTGACTGCAACTTTTGGAAGCAGAGCAGCAACCCAGAAACACCCTCGTCACTCTGAGGTAAAAGTATTTCCGGTCTAGAACTCCATACCCTGAAAAACTCTTGATCAAGAGTGAGGTCAGGAAAAAAAAAAAAAAAGATATTCTGGGACATGAAAGGACTCAAAATATCTACCTCCTATGCACCCAATCCAAGGAAGCCACCTCTTGGGAAACTTTTTCCACTTGGTCATCTAAAAATATGATCGGGAAAAAAATAAATAAAAGATAAAAAAAATAAAGAAAAATATGATGGGAAAAAAAAACCCAACCAAGAATGTGGTGGGTACTGTTGCTCTTGAAATTTTCGTATATTCCACCAAACGAGGCATAAATCAAAGACGAAATTTAGGAAAACTAGAAAATGAGGAAGAAAGAGAGCTGTGGTCCCGACCAGCCCAGAAAGGGAGAGATGTGAGGGACCTGGGAGGGTCATCTACTCAAAAACAAGGAAAATGATACATTTCTGGATATGTTTAAAAGCCACAGAAGTTGTATGGTTCTTTTAAGAAGTTTGTGGAAGGGGTGCCTGAGTGGCTGAGTCCATTAAGCGTTTGACTCTTCATTTGGGCTCAGGTCATGATCTAACAATTTGTGGCATCAAGCCCCGTGTCTACCACTGTGCTGGCTGTGCAGAGCCTGCTTGGGATTGTCTCTCTCCCCTTCTCTCAGCCCTTCCTCCACTCGTGCTGTCTCTCAAAATAAATAAACTTTAAAAACCAAAACAAAAATAAATTATAAAAAAATAGATGTTTGTGGAAGAATTAGGAACAAGTCCACATAAATTGTTTTTTTTAATGCGACCAATAATACAAGGAAGGAAATGTCTTCAGTAGCCCACTGGGTGGCCCAGACATACATAAGATTTACAAAGTCGGTAACAGAAGCATATATGAACGATTCAAATAAAATTGTGATCTGAGCATACTGGAGAGATGAAAGAAGGGATACATGCAGGTGAGACAAAAAAGAATGATATCCTCACCTTCTCAGAGGAAACAGTTGAGAGAGTTTACAAAACATGTTATTTATAAATAGAAATGTCGAATCTAGAAGAAACAGCTAACAAGTCATACCAGCTGTGGGGAAATGGGAATAACACAGAGAAGAGGATCATGGTTTTGCTCTAAGCCTGTGCTAGCTATGAACTGTGCATTAAGCTGTACTTATGCACCACTTGATTTAAATAAATATTATGTTCAAAAACTAAAGCAAAAAGTTGGCTAATCCTCACTACCTGCGTTAGCACCTCTCCAAAATGATGTGCACCATTGGCAAACCTATGCTCCGGAGCTGTCGTGAAGAAACGTAATTACCCTGGGAAGTTCACAAGGTCTTCCCATGTGTCCATGGCAGATGGCACACACATGATTTACATGGTGGTAGGGCAGCAGTGTCTTGCATCTCAATAGGGTTTATAATTTACCAAGTGCCTACATCGTTCAATGCGGCCTCGACAACCGTGCTGTGCAGCAAGTATCACCAGCCTCATTTTTCAAACGAGGACCCTGGACTTCAGAGAGAGTGAGACCTCTCCGAGGGTTAACAAGTGACACGCAAACAATCCAACTCCATTTGTGAGCGTGCACACGTGTGCGTGCGCGCACACACACGCGGTAACAGGGGTAAACAACGTCACGTTAACAGACTTATTTTCTAATTTTATTTATGCCTCTGTTGATCCAAGAGAGTGAGGAATAAACATTTTTGAAAGAAGTCTATCAGGAAAAAAATCAAGGGTCATCTATAATTTTTTCATTTAAAACAAAAGTGGCTTGGGGCGCCTGGGTGGCGCAGTCGGTTAAGGGTCCGACTTCAGCCAGGTCACGATCTCGCGGTCCGTGAGTTCAAGCCCCGCGTCGGGCTCTGGGCTGATGGCTCAGAGCCTGGAGCCTGTTTCCGATTCTGTGTCTCCCTCTCTCTCTGCACCTCCCCCGTTCATGCTCTGTGTCTCTCTGTCCCAAAAATAAATAAACGTTGAAAAAAAAAAATTTAAAAACAAAAGTGGCTTCACTGAGTAACATGGAAAGGAATACGAAGTTTTGCGTCTTGGAGTGTATTACTGTTATCAGACTGAATTACGACACTGCTTGGTAGTGGTGGTCTCCACATCATTAATAACTGGGTCTGTTGAAAGGTGGACAAAGAGAGTTTTCTAATCTTAATTCTGAAATTCGTTTGCAGGTTGCATCCTCACGTCAGACAGGTCATGTGTGCCTGTGGGCCCAAGACTACTCATCACTCCTGGGGGCCCTCAACGAAGCCCCTATTCCTTCTTGCATATTAAAGAAGTTGCTCAAAGTTGATCTCAAAGGTGCTCTCTCTTCTACCCAATTTTCTCTATTTTCCATTTATATGGGAAAAATCGTTTTCCAAAATGTAGAGTGTGGGCCAGCTCTCAAGCCTTGCAATGCAATGTACATAATGCACGGAATAAGCTGGGCATTGTCCTGATCCTTCAGGAGCAGGCGTGAAAGCCAGGGGACAGAATTGGTCACACTGACTTTCCACCACATTGCTGCACTCCATTTACTGAAGATTAGGTCTGAAAAGAGTGTGCAGTTCGCAGCTGAAAGCAAATCTTTCCGAGCTGCAAAATTATCTGTATTTCTATTAACTGGTCCAGCCAATCCCTATTCATGTAATAGCGTTAGACAGTAACACAGCCCTCTGACAGTGAACAACGTTTAAGCTGCTCGACTACTATTTTCTAATACATTCAGAACACACATTTCTCTATTAATTTGTTCAGTGACTTCTAGGTATTGGGATCTGGAAAAAAACTTTCCACTTCATTAACAAAAGTTCAATGATGTGATTTGGGGAGTTTCTCTAAACAGATTAGAAAAAGTTCCCAGCTCTAAGACAATCTAAATTCCCCAATTTTCTCTACAGTTACCAGGTTAGAACTTAGGATAAGGTTGCCTAGCTACAGTATTAATTAATGACATCAAATCTAACCATTTATTACACTATTTTATGTAAAAATTAGTTTCATGTTTAGGTTCTGAGGCTACCTCACATTCTCCTTACTCAACCTTTCCCAGATTCTTATGGATTTGAGATTCACCCTCCTTCCTCGTGTCCTCCTTCCTCCTTCCTATTGTCCCAGACGCATGAGAGGAACATGGCTCTCAGCCACCATGGCCACTGCAGAGAGAACAGGGATCTCCCTTCCCTCTTCATGTCCTGAGGGAGGGAGGGAGGGAGGGAAGATCTTGTCCACTCTGGAATGTTTCATGGCAGGGCAGGGTAGAGGTGTCACTTTTGCAGCAATGGCTTCTGTAGTAATAACAGTGTCTCCAGAAAGACGAATTAGCAATGGATCCAGCAAGAACAAAGACTTTCTCACATTTGGGTACAGACCACCACCTCTCTTCTCCCAAAACCTCCCGTGGCTCTCTGTTAACTACAAAATTCAAATTCCTCCAATGGCATTCAAGGCTTTCTATAAAGAGTATTAAGTTACCTCTCTTGCCTGACTTTTCACTACATATCTCCATGCTCAAAGCAAAATTATCCCACAATTCACATGGCTGCCCCAGTACATTATTCATTTCCATCCACCAAGTCCTTTCTCAGACAAGCCCTCTGCCTAGATTGTCCATACCTGCTCTCCTTGTGTCCTGTCTCCTCTTGTTGGAATATTACCAAACCATCAAAGCCAACATCTCAAGAAAACCTCCAAGCAGAACTAACTTCTCTCCCCCTCTTTGGTTTTTCTACAACTCAGAAATAGTCATGTGCATTACTTTATGTCTGTTGTTTACCTTTGTTCAAGCTCTGATGTCTAAGAGGTATAGAGAAGATATATAACTCCTAGTAAAGACCCTTCATATGTGAATTTCTAGGTAGTTTAAAGCTAGAAACCTGTTTAAAGCTTCCACTCCAAAAAACTCAAATGTTTGATTTCAGGGGCTGTTGAAAAAAGAGAAGAAGCAAATGTACTGTGTTCCAAAATTGTTTCTAGTTTGCCATTTGGAACTTAGGGTATGTTTCCTCCACTGTACCAGTGATATGAATAAATACACGTATCTCCACCTGGCCATCCCCTCTTCTTTCTTGAAAGCATACTTAACCATTATCTGCTCTTAAAGGTCTTTTTCCACTCTTCCATCTGATGTAGGGACCCTTCCTCTGGGGCCCCCAACCATCCCTCCACCTTTGAACTTATCACTTTGTACTGTTATGGGTCAATTCCATCCCTCTCCCTCACTAGACCATACATTCTTCATAGCAGAACTTCTTACTTCTCTTATTTGTAGCACTTAGCATAGCGTTTGGCACACAGTAAGCACTCAACACGTGTTGTTGTTGTTGTTGTTTCTCCAATAAGTTATGATCAATCTGAAACGATTTTAAGGTAGAAATCATATTATTCAACTTTGGATTCCTCAACAAGGGCTTGAAATAGTGATTTGCACATACGGTATGTGAGTATTCCACAACTATTCCTATGAAACTGGTAAGTTTTTATCCAGGGAACTGCTCATGTTATAAAACATAGGTGAGAAAAACCCAATGATTCTCCCCTTGATGCTTTTTTTTTTAGTACTTTTTTCTTGATTTTCAATATCAAGACTTCAAAGAAAGCACTTGATGCGTGGGAGAGCCTCAGAGACCAGGGAGATTCATGTATTTCATTTCTCATGTTCTAAAGCTTCTCTCCTTTTCAATTTCTCATCATCCTCACAAATTATCTCACTCCCTTCAGCTGAGGAGGCACATTACTCAGGTTACTTTTAGAACACCCTTGTGTGCAATATTGGCAGTTCAAAGCACCAGAGAATCCACACAAACACAAGGATTCTCCTGGGGCTTTTGCTTTGTCCTTGAAGCCCTTTTCATAGACTCCTATGGTCTTTCCTATAAGAACCAGGTGAGCCACATTAAAGGTTCAAGTCCATGCATTTTTACTTCCATGCCTCCCTGGTGAATTTACACTAAATATTTATTGAACATGATGGGAACTAATATAAGAATAAAACAGGGAGCACAATAAGCAATTTCTGCCACATAGAACCTAAAGCTGCACATCCATATTCCAAGTTCATACCCTGCATCCTGGACCATGCCTTTGCCAAATTTCAGGAATCTCCTCATGGAGAAGCAGTGATGCTCTTCCCCCACCCTTCACTCTACTTCCAAATAACAACTACTACAAACTAAGTATTTTTGATGGCAAAACAGCCAGTCTACACCAAAGCTATAGAACTTGTTCCTTCCTGCACAGAGCCCTGTACGTCTGGCAATTTAGAGGAAGATGAAGATTACAAAGAAGACAAATTTCCTGTCCTTACCCTTATGGAAATCAGTCACCACTGTAGTGAGGAGGAACACACGACAAGCAAAATGAAGGAGAACACCAACAATGATTTGCCCCTGTCTTCAATGCTCTCTTCTTCCTACTTATACCTCTAAGGGGTAACTTTTTAATCAGACAACTAGACTTCTTAATTCAAGAACTATATCTTTCAAGGTTGTCATTTAAGGATGGCTGGTTAGAGGTTTCTAGAGGTTTGATAATGACTCGACACTAATCTCTCAAAGAAGCACTGTTCAACAGACCTGTCTTCAGTGATACAAATGGTTTGTATCTGTGCTGCTCAATACGGTGGCTACCAGTCACTGTGGCTATGAAGCACTTAACGTATGGCTAGTGTGACTGAGGAACTGGATTTGAATTTAATATATTTAATTACTTTTGATAGGCACATGTGGCTCCCATCTACTGTACTGGGCAGCCCTCGTATCTGAAACAGTAGAACGCTATCCTCTGGACAAAATAAGTAATCTTCCTGGCCACCAAATATAGGTTTAGCCAAAGTACAGATGGATTTCTTTATAAGCTCTCTGTCAACTCACTAAAAGAAAGTTCACCAAAACCTCTCAAACAGCTTAAGCCAGTTTTAGAAGGGTTGACCACAGGCATTTCTCCACCAGCAGCAGGGTCAAGGGGAGGGCAATGAAGGCATAAGTCTGAAAAATAGAGATAACAGTAAATAGTTCTTAAGAGAGAGCTTGACATTTCTTATTTAGGAAAGAACAGAGAAAGGGAGGGAGGAAAGGAGGGAGAGAGAAAAGGAAAAGCAATCTTGAATATTCTAGAGGTGCTTGGTGTCTGAAATAAATACGAAACGTGACAAATAAACATGTAGCCAAACTGAAATCACAAACCTTAAGTGAAATGGCTGCAATCTAAGTAAGACACTGGAAATGTCATCAGTAACTTGTCGAATCGCCAGTCTAGAAATCTGGCTCTTGGAATGAGTTTTACAGCAATTGGCCTGAACCCTTGCTAATCCATATACTCATGGCAGCCGATGACCACAGCAAAGGAACTAAGTCCTGAGAGCCGTACATACATATATATACACACACACATATATACACACACACATACACGCAGGTTGTGCCCTGCACTAGAACACCCAGAGGCGGTGGGAGAATGAACCCCATCCTAAGTGCCACCCACCACATGCTAGATCCTGGCTCCGGGGCTGACAGAGCTCAGGAGTAAGGGAAGATTTTTGTTAACTTGTCCACCTAGACTTAGAACCTGTTTCTAATTCAAACAAAGACTCCACATGTGCCAATGGTAGACCAGGGCCATGTTTTTAGTTTACTGCTGAACTCTTACGGAGAAAGCCACGCATAAACCAGTACACTGTCAAATTAGGGACAGACAGAACAATGACTTTGCAATCATCTTTAGATAAGGGATAACTGAAGAATAAAAGTGGAAATGGTTTAGTTCAAGGAAAAGAGGCCCAAAGAGAAATGTGATACCTGACTTCAAATATTTGAAGACTATCATATGGAAACAAAGGGGAGGGTTAATCTGAATATCCCCCAGAAGTGCAAATGTAAATGCCAGTAGGTAAAAAATAAAGGAGTTGGGTTAAGCCTCAACATGGAGGCAGCACAGGATCGTGAGGAAAATGTAAGCCTTGGGCGACTTAGAACTGAGTCTGAATTCTGACTCGACTAACACCTCTTTGAGTTTAAGCAAATTGTTTCCCTCTGGAAGATTTAGTGTCCTCGTTTGTAAAATAGAAATAACTAATCTAGACAGTTGTTGTGATAATTAAAGAGGAGAACAACAAAACAGGAGGCACAAAGTACCTAAGTCATGCTAGATATTCATTAAATGGTAATACCTAATTTTCTCTATAACAAAAACTTTCCAACAATCAGACCTAACCAATGATATAACACTCTCCCTAATGCAGCCAAGAACTCCTAACATGGAAGACATTCACCAGCCTCTGCTGGTGGACCATTTGGCAATGATATTTATCAATTAGGTTGGAGTTTTTTTGTTTTGTTTTGTTTCATTGTTTTTCTGTGTTTGGTATTGGGGTTTTTTTGGTGGGGTTTTTGTGTGTTTGGGGGTTTTTTCTGTTTGTTTTATATTGTTTTTTTGTTTTGGTGTTTTTTTTGTTTTACTTAAACAACAAGGAAGTTCACTGGGAAGATGTTGGATAGTTCACAATTTAATGGAAAAGCTGGGGACCCATGTTGGGAATAGACAGCAGTGAGGGCAGGAGGAACTGTCCTACGAGGGCGCTGCTAATGGATACGACCAAACTGGCACACCCCGTGATAGCCTTGAAGAGGTCAGACCCAAAAGAGTCTGAATATACCGGCTCAGGTCATATGCCCTAGGGTAGTCTCAGTGCAGTAAGAGGAAGCCACCTGTGACACCTTCCAAAGAACTCATTGGCCTCCATGGCACAGAGCCAGGTATCTGGATGTACAGTCTCACAAGATTGCACACAACAGGGGAGAAGTGATTCCCAATACGGAAACAGGGTATATCTACAGATTTATACTGGGATATAGCACACAGCAATGTTTAAGTGCACTGGCCAAGGAGTTCTCCTGACATTCAAATCCTGGCTCCACTGCTTGCTAGTTGTGACGTACTGAGACGGTACTTCGTTACCCTGTGCCTCGGTTTCCTCTTCTATAAAACTGTAAATAGTAAGAGTACCTACCTCATAAAGTTGTTGTAAAAATTAACTGGAATAAAGTATGCTAATCGCTAAGCACAGTTCCTGGCACATATAATAAGACCTCAATAAGTGTTATTGCTGCTATTAGTAATATTACTATTACTAACGCTGAAGGTACACCATTGAGCACCTCTCAGAAGTGCTTTTCCTGAAAGACACTTAGGCTCTTATTCCTCTGTGGTTTCATGCCAGGAGGGAAGTCAGCGGCTCCAGACCTCTCCTTCCCAGGTCTCTTGACTTGATTTCCCCATGTAGATAATGGTTTCCTAGAACACCACAACTGCTCCACCAAAGCCATTTTGAGTAATTGTAAAAAGTGCACAATGAAATAGATGAGAAGCACTAATTGCTGGAGAGATGCTAAGAACAACTATACTAATGAACCCACGCCACAGTGGGAATAACTGTTCGCCATTTGTAGATTCATCCATGTATTATTTCTTCTGAACATTACTTTTAGTTCCTGGAAGAAGTACTTTGCCATAAATGGGAGGTCAGTTTACTGGAAGTTAAAGACCAGCTTCCAAGCATCCCATCTGCTCCCGGAAAGAGGTATTTTCTCTCAAATGGCTTGGGGAGGGGGCGGGGGAGGGGGGCTGGTGGTGGTGCAGCACACTCCTAGAAAACAACAAAGTTTGCTCCTGTAACAATTCCCACGAAGCAGTTCACTAAAGAAAATCTATTTGTCTACATACCCCTAAGTTTCACAATAGCCAGTACCAGCTAGAACAGAGATGACAGAAATGCCTTGAGAAGCAGGGCCATGGACTTCCACACACAGATCACGCAGCCTCCAAAATTCATGATAGTGCAATCAGAAAAATGTCACCTGGCATCTCTGTAATCTGACAATCTCCTCTTTTACACACACACACCTACAGAAGAATTATACACACACGCGTCCTACACACACGTCTTCCTCCATGCTCACCCCCTTTTTGCTGATCAAACTGAACTCCTAGACTTCTGCCAGGCTTGCACAGGATTTGCTTTTATCTTCATTTTTAAGAGCCTTCAGTTGCCAGCCATATCTCAATACAATTAAATTTTGCCCACAATCCAGTTCCTTGCTGCAACCAAATTATATTCTATGTCATATTACCTCAAAATCTTAGAATTCTAGGGGCACCTGGGTGTCTCAGTCGGTTAAGTGTGCCACCCTTGATTTCGGCTCAGGTCATGAGCTCAGGGGAAACTGAGCCCTGCGTCGGGCTCACTGCCTGCTTGAGATACTCTCTCTCAACCTCCCTCGATGCACCTTCCCATCTCATGCTCGCTCTCACTCTCTAAATAAATAAATAAATAAATAAATAAATAAATATCTTAAAATTTTTAATAAGAAAAAAACCTTTAGAATTCTAAATTATCCAGAGTATTCCATCGAGATATTCTCAGTTAATGTCAAACGTGGCCTCAAAAACATACCTGTTTGGCAGTTCGTATTTTCTGGAGATGCTTCCAAATCCTTAAAACTGCAGGCAGCCCATGCTTGCTGCACAATCTTAGTCACAGACCATGGGAGTTTGGTTATTAGGTGATCAGCTATATTGAATTTTCTCCACATATTCAACAAATGTGTTGAGGTGCCCACTGCTCCCCCTAAAATCACTGAGCCACAGGAGCATATGCTATATGGAGACGTGAAATGCAGTTGCTGTAAAAATGAAATGCTATTCTTGGAATACCTATGTCATTACTTGAACTGAATCTCCTTTACAATGAAATGGCTGCTGCTTAGCAACTAATGCAAAGGAAGAGCCTGAATGTTTTTTTTTTCTCCCCAACAGAAGGTGTATTAAACATATACCATGCTGCTGGTGGTTCCATGTTTTTGAATATACAGAAAGAGTCATGAGGATGACAATGAGGTCATCCTCCAAATCAATGCCATATGGGTTTGGTAGGCCAGCCAGTGACTGATTCCAACTCTGTCCATTGTGATTAACAACTGAGATAAAGTCAAGTAAATAAAATTAACGAAAGGGAAACGCTGCTATCTACCCTTCCATACGGCGAGGCATGGAAGCAGTGTAATGAAGTGAAAAGAACATGGGACTTCAAAGCCAAAAACTAGCCTAAGCCTGGCAACGCCCCGTACCGGCTTGTGGCTTTGGGAAAGTCACCTAGTGGTCACGCCTGTTTCCGTAAACGTACAATGGCTCTAAAAAACAATACCTGCTCTACCTGTTGCCTAAGACTGTTTTGAGAGCAAAATTAGATCAAGCAGGTGAAAGCAGTTTATAAATGGCAAAGCCCTAAAAGCGCCACACACGTTTTTATTAGAAGTACTTAAATTTAGTTGGTATTAACAGTGTAAGAAATCTCCAGAAATCTGTCTTTTAAAAAAAAAAATCCCTTAGATTTTGTTATAATTCCACACTGGCTCATAGAAAGCTTCTGTTTTAATCTTTAAATAGCTTTGTCGTTTATTTTTGAACTAGAGATTTATTTTGCTAAGAAATTCTGAAGGTTTTCTTCAAATAGGAAAAAATGACTCAGGTTTTTTAAATCATCCTTTGGAACTTTCTAGGTGACTATAACAGCACACATGCATATACTTATGAATTCTGAAGGGTGTTGCTATGAAAAAACTTACACTGAAAGTACTTACAGCCTGAATAGGCCCTCCAGTTAAAGGTGAAGACTCCACTCTCCTAAGGATACTCAAAAAAATCAGATGGTGCTTTTACTGTGCCACTTCAACCACACAAAATACACATAAATCGGTGCGAACTTCTTCACCGGACCCCACGCCATTGTACCATTAACCACCAGCCCCTCAAGTTCCACTCTGCTTACAACATATGACAAGGTCTTGTACTGGAGATAGAAATTGAAGGAGGGGACATGCATTGAGCTATAATCCCTGCAGAGCATTCCCTGGCCCCAGGAAACTGGATTTTTTCCTCCACCCCGTGCCATGGAGAAAAATCATATAGTTTCAGAAAGGAGAGCTCGGTCTTCGCCTGCCTACAATGGCCAGTAGCAGACGCTATTCACAGAGCCGAGTCCATGCTTGGACAGGGAAGGAATTCTTGGTCTCTCAGCCAATCAACCTCTGTCTATGTTCTGTGTTAGGACTGGCTGGGCCCCCCAAAACGATAGGCCCACGGGTCTCTCCTCTCAGAGGATGTTGGTCTAATAAACCACTAGATAGTGCAAATACGGCTATCTGTACATAGGAAGTGGGAACGGGTGAAAGAACCAGAGTAAAAAGCTGCACTGGGGAAGCAGTTGGCAAATATGGAACTGGATCTGAACCCTGCCATAAGCCTCAGGACCTCACGCAAGTTGCTTAAACTCTAAGCCTCAATATCCTTATCTGTAAAATGGAAATAATAATAGCCCCTACTTAATTGAGGGTTAAGTGAAAATGCTATAATAAAAGTTTCACGGCTCAGAGGAAACGTTTACTAAAATCAGTACCTCACACTGATTAATATTCACAAGTAGAGAGTTAAGTAAATTAACACTTGCGGCCCAGATCTGAACCAAGGAGAGCATTTTTCTTCTCTTAGCTGCACTGCACGAACTCTTGGGAAGTACATGGGCTGTCTTTGCTGCCTCAGGGAATGGTATGTCAGAGGCCACTGGGAAGGACAAGAACAGCGGTGGCTGCTGTTTTTTGGCCACTGTGAGAAAAGGCAGGGTAGGCCGGGAAGGCTCAGCAGCCCCATGGGTGTTCACTCTGCCAGAGAAGATCATGCTCGGAGGCTTCTGGAGTTCAAGGTTTCTCTACTTCCTGTCTCACTTTAGATGCTGAGGACAGTGCTTCAATGGGAGAGAGACAAAAATATGCCATGGCTTAGTCTTTGCATGGAGAGGAGGCCAATTTAAAAGGAAGAAACCGTTTTAAATCAGGCTCTTTTCTCAAAAAACCCCTACAGGGAATGCTCTGTCTCAGAGAGAGATTGCCTCAAACCCAGTTACAGACATAAGGACAGTGATGAGAACACAATCCTTTCGGTTTGAAGAATGCTCCAGAAGTTTGTCTCAAAGTGATACATGGAACCCTTTCCAACTGCATCCACATACGCTTATATAAAACCCCTTTCACCTTTAAACAAACTGCTTTCAAGTGTTTTTAAAACAAAAATGTATTCTTCCAAAGGATTTTTTACATCTTTCTGACACACGAAGGCAAGACACATTTTAAAAATGTATTCTGGAGTTTTCAAGAAGTCTGTTTTCTGGCTATTTCCTGAAAATCTACATGATCCACAAAAGCGACCAAACTGCCTCTCCTTTATCTTTTATAGGAAAAAGAAATGAATTTACTTCCTCAGTACTTATTTCACAGTCCTGAGCCAGTTTTATTTGTTCAACAAATATTTAATAATCACCTACAATTTTAAAAAGTAAATTCTGTTGTTTGGCCTGGTTGAGAAAACTGACAGAACATCCCAGAAGGCTGAGCCTTCAATTTCTGAAATAATCCAGGACAGGTAGCATCTGGGAAGCTTTTTCTCTGATTGCCAGGACGCGGCAGCTGGCCATTGTCTGGACACACAAAGCAGACGGCATCGAGCCGGGCCAGAGGAGAAATAACCTCTGTCCTGGAGTCCCTGGTGGCAACTCTATTTCTAGCACCTCTGTCTTTATCTACTTATCTATTCCCGACACTCGAAGCTCTGAGACCCTGCTACCCAATCCTCCGCGTCTGGCTTCCTGCTCCCGGATGACCAGTTTGGGGGTGTGGGCCGCTGCACGCTGATTCCTCTGCACGCTGGCCATGCCCATCTTCTCCGACGTTGGCTTCCTGCCTCCTCCGATTTCCAGAGCACTCAGAGGCAGCTCGATCCTCTCCATACCCTCTAGCGAGAGTCAACTGATTTTTTAACAAGTTGTTAAAGGAGAAGTACAGATCCCATACCTCAGTGAATGCCAAAACCTGTACGTTTATTTTCCCAAGTATACAGCTATCTGATTTTCCTATTATCTGAATAATTTTATCACTGGCCACGGACATCTGACTAATGTTCAACACATTGAAGATTAATAAACAGATCTCCCTAACTGGACTGAAGGATAGGTGATACCACCGGAATAAACACGGCACTTAACTTTGTGACAGGGAGCATGATGCGTGTCTGCCTTCAAACCGTCCTACAAGGAGGGTCCCACTGTCGCTACCATTTTATACAAGGGGAAATTAAGGCACAGAGTGATGAAGCAACGTGCCCAAGGTCACACAGCAGGCAGAGATAGAGGGAGAACTGCAGCCGGTGACAGGGCTCTAGAGTCAGGGCTCTTAACCGTCATTCCACCTGTCTGTCACGACATCGAAGAGTAAGAATAATGAGATTTGGTTGCAGTTTCTTTCTTACTGTTTTAAGTTTTGGTTGTTTCCCACCCCCACCCCCACCCCCGCCCCAACCGCAATCCAGCAAGTCAGACCATCATGTTATAGCTTAAATCAGAATTGGCTCTTATCAGAGCATTATTTATGAATCTGCAAATCTAACGGCAAATCTCCACTTAAGCAAAACGGCCAGAGGTTAAGGACTACACAAGTCCCTGTCAGAAAGCTGTTGCCTTTAAAAAACAGTATCAGCTCCGTTTCAGAGACTCACAAAACCTCAGGGCTGCAAGGAAAGAACATTAAAATTCATCTGCGAAGACCCTTCTTCCCACCTCTACCCAACCACAGCCCCCTCCGTCAGCCAGCCAGCGCACACACACCTGATGATCTGATTTTCTCTAAAAGACCACCGCAGCGTTCCCGCCACCTCTCTGAACACTACACTCACCAGCCACCCTTCAAGTGCTATAAATATAGGTGCATAAAAAGTAGCTGGCCCTTTTTTGCAGAATTTGTCATTAAGCGAGCTGAAAACAAAGCAAAAGCTTAGAGTTACAAAGAGACAAAGGAATTCTTCCTATAATAACTTTTCCGCCAAAGTCAGTCGGGTGAACTGGAAGGAGAGAGCGAAGGACTGCAGAGCAGAGGCCGCCGAGGGAGTAAAAACCTCCGGCTGGCTGGACAGCGGTCAGGCCAGATTCCAGGACGGCGGGGCAGCCATCTTTGTGCCTTTCTAAGTTCTAATCACAGGAAAAAAAGTCAACAGAAAATTCCCCGAGGAGGAAATCAATGATGCCCCCTTGGAAAGGGATGAGACAGACAGAAAGAGAGCCAGAGAGCTAATTAGTGCTACTCAGAAGGCAAATTAAGGCTTTTTCTTTGACAAGCTGCAAATAGCTGGTTAAGTAAGAGCTCTGCCACCCCTCTCCAGCCCCGAACAGCCGGCCGAACGGCTGGTGCAGGTAGTCATACAGGAAGCTGTAAACGGAAACACAGTTCTGGGCTGTCGGACACAGTGTAAATGAGAGAAAAGGCAAAGCTTTCTTTCAGGAGAAACGAAAATCACAACCCGAGATGGACAGGGAATGGTAAGAGCAGTAGTTTATTTAAAGAAGGCAATTAGATTCGTTCATCCAATAAATATTTATGCAACACCTACTGAGTAATGAGAACAGGATTCAGGGATTCAAATGGTAAGGTGCAATCTCTGACTTCTAAGGGGCTAACAATTTAGCAGGGAATAATAATAATTAGAAAAGTTAACTCGGTGCAAGGCGCTGTGCTGCGCCCTGGGCATAAGGTAACTCACTCAAATCTCATGAGAAGTTTCTAAGGTACGTGTTATGATTCCCCCCATTTCAGAGATGAGTATGCTGAGCCTGCAAGGGATTACACAACACGCCCAAGGTCAGCCGGAAGGTGCCAGGTTTAAATCCCGGTCAAGCTCCCACACCAGAAAATTACAACTGAGTCCTAACACGGCTTTATGCAAGTGCCATGTGAGGACATGGGAAGACCGACCACCTACCACAGAAAGTGGACACCTCTGAGCAATCCTAAGAGGAGTCTGCCTGGTGAACAGGCCAGAGCGGAATTATGGGAGCAGCATATTCAAGCAGACCTAACTTGCCATTTTAATTTCTTTTTTTTTTTTATTTTTTAAAATGTTTTCTTTATTTTTGAGACAGAGAGAGACAGGGCATGTGCAAGGGACGGGCAGAGAGAAAGAGTGACACAGAATCCGAAGCAGGCTCCAGGCTCTGAGCTGTCAGCACAGAGCCTGACGCGGGGCTCGAACTCACGAACCGCGAGATCATTACCTGAGCCAAGTCGAACGCGTAACCCACTGAGCCACCCAGGTACCCCGCCATTTTAATTTCTTTCATCTTTTCCTGCACTGCATTGGTTTGTTAGACCTTGCAGCAGGCATAACATTCCTACCAGTTCAAACAATTCCAACAGTGCAAATGGTTCCAGCCAGTTCAAACAATTTGAAATTAGTCCACGTTTATAGTTATGTCATGCAAATTAAATTTCAAAGAAAAAAAAAAGAAACCTTTCAGCTTAGACTTTGTTTCGCTCCTTACCTTCTTCCCTCAGTTACCCACCCTTAATTTGGAGTAACTGCTGTCCTAAAGCAAAAATTACAAGGTCTCAGAAAAAATAATTTGGACAGGTGTTAACCCACATAAACCCAAGTAAGAAAACAAACATCACAACAATATCTAGGCAGTGGTCCTTCTAGATGCTTCCAGTTTCACAGAATGAATGCCTCTCAGCCCACTTTAAGAACAATTCGGGGTTGCCTAAAGGGTGTGCGTATCCCAGAGCCCAGCCGAGAAGGACGTGGAAGGTGCAATAAGCCCGGGGCCTCACTAGGAGTCCTCATTTTCTCTTATTAGACAGTAAAATGTTTCAAAGAGCTAACTCTACTCTAATTTGATTTGACCCCATGAGGCAATGCTGTGGTTGTCGCGGCGAAAATGAACACCAGCAAAACTCCTTTCAACTTCTCCACCCCCTGATGCCACAGGGTCCGATGCCATCACGCTCCCAGGTAAAAACCAAGGCTCTCAAAGGTCAACTCAAACAGGTGAAGTACTATGGACAATAGTTCAAGTGCAATCTTGCCCAGTTTGTGTCTGGATTGAGGAAGTCTACCTTTAGCTAAATCCGAAGTGATTACTGAGGAAGGAAACATTAAATCAGAACCAAAGTTTTCCTCTGACCCTAAAGGCTCGAAATAGCGAACAAATGTATAAAGCACAGACAAAAACATAAAAGAACTAAAACGGATTTACAAAGGAGGATATTGGCACACTGGTTTTCGGAAGAAGAAAACTCCCCGCTCCCAGGATTGATTCTCTCGCAAGGACAAAAATGCCCATGCTGTCCTGTCTGGCTTTCTTACACTCCACTTGTCTTTCTTAGAATCACATAATCTTGCTTTGCAGGACAAAACACAAAGGGAAATACTACCACGTTCTTATCACCAACCTGTAAATAAGAAAAGATTTTTTTACCTGGCTGTCTAACCTAAGTATTTTAATACTCCCTGCTGCTATGCCTGTCTCGTACCAAAATCTCCCTTTGAGGGTCTGGTACTACTATTCCGGTGAATAAGTAGAGAAGCTGAACCACATCATCAACATTTTATAAGTACCATTAATCGCCCAGGCCTTCTTATAAGTGAAATCACACCTCATCGTTTTTTCGGGGGTGCTCAAAGAGGTACACGGGCCAGTTCTTCACTGGATCTAGGTTCACCTACACAACATCTGTGTCATTTTATCCAAAAGCATCTAAAACTCTAACACGGGTATCCACAATGATGGCAGGTGTCATGTAGGTGGTTTTGTTCTATGAAGCGAAACCAATATAAGCTTTGGTGATCATGGATTGATACTCATTTTTCTTTCTGAAATAGTAGAGAAAATCCTTAAAATCATACAGTCAAAGGAATATGGTCCCAAGTGTACAAGAGATAATATATAATGACCTGTATTACATGTTACAGAGGAGGCGAAAGAACAGCTCACACTGCACACACATGGACACACACACTTACATACACGTGGAGGGACTTCCAACCTGAAATGAATCTTTAGAGAAGCAGAATGTGGTCTAAGGAGAGAGTCCTTTAGAGTTGGATCTGGGTTTCAATTCTGCCTCCTACCCAAGCTCTATACCTCACGTTCATTTTCTATAAAATAGACATAAGCATAATCATACCATAGGACAGTCACGAAGAGTAAATACGATGGAATATACAACAATACTTACTGCAGTGCCTGGTACATAGAAGGCAATAAACATCAGCTACTTTCTCCTTCCCCTCCCCTGTGCATTTCTGAAAGACTTTTTTTTTTTTTTACTAACTTAAAAGGGAATTCTTACAGCAGTAAAAAAAAAAAAAAAAACAGTTCCTACACATTATATAGTCATTGGCACATATGTATCTGTTGCAGCACCATAATTTGCAAAGAAAAAGGAAGTAGTAATTTGAAGAGAAAAGCACCAGCTCACTTGCATTGCCTTGTAAAACCTTCAGCTTTACAGTCTACAGAGACTATTTGCTCTAGGGGAGCAGAATCTGAAATAAAGGAAAAATTCTCATGGGAAAAATGGTTCCCAAAAACAGCCAAGAAAGAAAAGATAATGAGGGGAAATCTAGGGGTATATAAAGGAGTTTATTTTACTTAACAAAGTCAAAGTCAAGCAAAATGAATAATCTGCCTCCAGAAATGGTTATTTAAAGGCTTTTTGTAAAGGGCTCCAGTTCCTAAAAAGACAGGAGTCACTGCATATGCCCACCCACTCCTCATTTATTTTTAAAATCTAGCTTATATGTTCCTTAGCAACAGAAGGAGCAGATGAGACCCCCCTACACACACGCACACGCACACCCTCTCCCAAAGCCCCCTTCTTCTTTCCTGTCAAGTGTCATTCTGCAAATACCCATGTTCTTCAAAAGATATTTTTTACCTACCTGCAAATCTCCTCTTTCCCACCTCAAATGACTCCCCCCACCCTTACACAAGCAGCCATATTTCATTCACCAACCGAATTCTTTCACTCAGACTCCATCCTGTGAGGTATTCCCAACCTCTCTCCATGAACTCCAACCAGTCACTGTCCTCGAGTGCCCCCAGAAGTGGGGTGGGGTGGTCCCCACTGAAGGGCCAATGCCCAACTCCAGCCAGAGGTGTACGTCCTTACAGACCATTTATTGACCCACCGGCAAAAGGTCAGGCCCAGCTATGTCTGAATCTGGCAGGAATGGCTCCCACGGTGAATGGTCCACCATTCACCATGACTCCAAAAAACTAATAATGGGAATCAAAATGGAGACACTCTCCAGGCTATCCAAGATAAACATGTCCCAGATGAAATCAACTATCTTTTCACTGTCTTTCCTCTGACTTTGGGACTGCCTGGTCTTGTTTGGCTGGGCACCGTTTATGAGCTCAAAGATCAATTGTTCAGCCTTTGGGAAAAAATAGGGCAACGGTCCTCAGATATTAGCGTGCTTAAGCACTGCCCGGGGAGCCTGTTAAAAATCCCCACCCACAGACTGTTTGATTTTCTAAGGCTGGGGTAGCAGGCATTTTGAACCAGCCACCTGAGGTGATGCTGATGGAGGTGATTCCCTGAATTGGAGATTATACAGCTTTACTGAAAAGGGAATGTTCACAAAGTAGGACCCACCTCTACGGTTCGTAAGGCAAACGCAGGATTATTATTCCTTTATGGAAAAATGTTGTGTTCATGTCTCTGTTTGTGTGTGCACACACTTACACATGCATGTGTGAGCTTGCAACCGGGAAAGCCATGGCCCACACAGCATCCGTGGCCAGGAGAGAAGAAGCTCAGAGAATGACCCCTGCCAAGAGGCAAGCTGAAATGATTTCCCTTGCAAACTCTGCCTCAGGAGCCCTACCTAGTGAGGAGTCTGATGAATACCAGTAACACAGGCCAGTTTCTCAGCTCAGGAGCCCAGACCCACAATGTGCCGAATGTAATGAGCCCCCTCCAACTCACAGTTCCTAAATTAGGCTGAATGTAGTCCCTGTTCCCCTAAGGGCCAGGCAGGCCATCATTACGAGGAAGTGGAGCTGCCTGTGTCCCAGCATACCTCCCTAGAGCTACCCCACTCTCCACCACTTGCCTATTTTTGGAAACCAAAAAATATAAAGAGAAAGATTCATTTGATCCTCATCTATGCGAGTAACTAAAAGAGCAAGTCAAGTGGGAAACTCCCTCGACGCACAGAGAACAAAATGCACGCAAGGAATGCGGGAACCACAACCTGACCAGGAAGACCGTCTCAGAGTCATCAGAAGCCAACGCTTAGACACACAGCACATGCCCTAGTGACTGGGGCCTCCGGTCCAGGCAATGCCTATGGGGATCCCAACGATTCACACACATGCCCCCATAAATACAACACACACCCTCACAAACCCACACACCTCTGTCATCTGCCTTTGCTTACATAACAGCACATGGTGTGACAGGCTTAATACTTTATAGGGGTTTCTGGAAAGGACCGCTAGTTCAAAGGACAGGGTCACACTACTGTTTTTACTGACCCCTTTTCGAGAAATACTCCAACCCCTAGCAAGTGCAAATTGTCGTCATTCTGTGCTGGATTTATCACCTGAACTTTCAAACTAACAAAGCAGTAAGGGTAGTCTCTGAAACTCTCTGAATCTCTCGACATTTTTATTCTTGCCCCGGGGGTGGGGGGCTGGGGGTGGAGCAGAGAACCTAATGAATCCTCAGTTCTCGTTTTTTTTGGATCCTGAGACAATTGGGGCTGATCTTTTATTATAATTTGGCGGCCATTTAGCCTACAATGTCCTTGTCTCACAAATGCATCCACCCTCAGGGGCAAGCATGGTGCCACTCTCTCACTCTTCCATGGCTGGCCAGCCGGCTCCCCACCTCCTCCTGCTGGGCACACCCAGGAGAGAGGGAGAGAGCACAGGTACGGGTCACCCCCTAACCCGCTGAGTATCTACAGACTTCGATCCACACCGTCCCTTCCTTCACGGGAGGTCTCCCTGCAGGTCCGACTTCCACAAGGACCTCCCCTCAGGACAGCGCTGTTCTTTCCTGCCTGGACGGTGATCTCAACTACCAAGTTAGTGCCAAAGGTTCATCCAAGGAAATCTGGAAGGTAGGGGGGAGTGGTTACAGATGACACCGCCTCAGGGACAACTTCGAGGACTTCTCTTAAGAAAACTAGGCATCTCTGTCTGTGTCTGCACCCCCCCTCCCCCCGCCTCCCGCGCACACACGCATTTTTGTTGTTGTTCTGATCTCAGAGACCCAGTCTTCGGTCCTGTTCCAGAGGGAAACCGGGCGCACCCAGCTTCCCTCCAGCCCAGAATGATGGGATGAGAAGAGAATACGTCTCCCCACAAGGGGGAGAGAGAAAGAGAAACACACAGAGAGAGAGAGAGAGGAGAGAGAAACAGAGAGCGAGCCAGCGAGCCAGGTGCCCCCAACTCCGCGGAAGCGCCCGGGTGAGGGACGAGAGCGGGTCTCAGCCCCGCGGCGGCACCTGTCTCCCGGTCGCCCGGGCGCCCGCGCCTACCTGTAAGAGACCTGCTTCCGGAAAGTTAAGTTCCTGAGCTTCTCCTCCAGCGCTTCGTCCTTCTCCTTCGCGCCGGCGGCCGCGGGCTCCTCCAGGGCAGCGGCCCCCGCCGC